>NC_084562.2:16367500-16445000 GCF_033978685.3 Nerophis lumbriciformis | reverse complement strand
CGAGCGGATGAGGGTATGTCTACAGAATATATTAATTGATGAAAACTGGGCTGTCTGCACTCTCAAAGTGCATGTTGTTGCCAAATGTATTTCATATGCTGTAAACCTAGTTCATAGTTGTTAGTTTCCTTTAATGCCAAACAAACACATACCAATCGTTGGTTAGAAGGCGATCGCCGAATTCGTCCTCGCTTTCTCCCGTGTCGCTGGCTGTCGTGTCGTTTTCGTCGGTTTCGCTTGCATACGGTTCAAACCGATATGGCTCAATAGCTTCAGTTTCTTCTTCAATTTCGTTTTCGCTACCTGCCTCCACACTACAACCATCCGTTTCAATACATTCGTAATCTGTTGAATCGCTTAAGCCGCTGAAATCCGAGTCTGAATCCGAGCTAATGTCTCTATTCCTTGCTGTTCTATCCGCCATGTTTGTTTGTATCGGCATCACTATGTGACGTCACAGGAAAATGGACGGGTGTATATAACGATGGTTAAAATCAGGCACTTTGAAGCTTTTTTTAGGGATATTCCGTGATGGGTAAAATTTTGAAAAAAACTTCGAAAAATAAAATAAGCCACTGGGAACTGATTTTTAATGGTTTTAACCATTCTGAAATTGTGATAATGTTCCCCTTTAACCATAGAACTGGCACCCAATGTTATTAAAAAAAGTACTGATTTTGAATCGAGAATCGCTTTGAATCAAGAATCGATTCTGGAAGGAATTGTTACCCCCAAGAATCGAATCGAATCAAAACGTGTGGTGCTTAAAGATTCAAAGCCCGACTAATAAAGTACTAATGAATTGAAAAAGGTTTGAAAAATGTATTATTCTGCCTTTGGGAAAATACCAGTACTTTTTTTTTTCATGGACATAAAAAAACTGCTGGTATTGAAAATTATGAATCAATTAGATAGCGATTTGGATGTCAATTGATTTTTTTGCGCAGCCCAACTAACTAATTCTGACGCTCCTTCCTCCCTTTTGAGACTTGAACCTTTTTTTTTTACCATTCTTTCTTTAGCTACAGGAGAACATTTTGAACTTGGGTTTACATTTAGAGTTATCATTCTTTCAGGCGTGTAGATGTGATTAGAGGCACCAAAAAGTGATGGAACCAGTATCAAAATAGACATCACAATCCCCAAACCGACAGATGGGAGTCAGCCGCAGATGGCAGCTGAATATGTGTGTGTGTGTGTGTGTGTGTGTGTTCTGTCTTAAGTAGTCAAATGAAGTTGTGTGTTCTTTCTTAAGTAGTCAAATTAAGTTCAAGACAAATGTGTGAATTTAAGTCAACATTTGATATAATTTTGTTATAACAAAAAGCTCACTTTGTGGTTTAGATTCTGATTAATTTATTGTTTAGTCCTATTATACTAAGCAGCCTAGACAGATGTGTGCGTACCAAAAGAACAACCATATTTGTTTTAAAAATACCGCTTTTAATTATCATGGAAAAAAATATTGGTAGAAGGAGTGTCCAAAAAGATATCGATTTTTGAATGAATCACAATTTTTTGTTTGTAATGATTCTTAATCGATAAAATATGTAAAATAAGAAATCGATTAAAAAAAATACACATATATACAGTACATACATAATATATATATATATATATATATATATATATACAGATATATATATATATTTATATATACATGTATATATATATATATATATTTGTATATATATATATATATATATATATATACATATCTGTATATATCTGTATATTTTTTGTTTGTAATGATTCTTAATCGATAAAATATATCGATTAAAAAAAATACACATATATACAGTACATACATAATGTATATATATATATATATATATATATATATATATATATATATACAGATATATCTATATGTGTGTATATATATATATATATATATTATATATATATATATATATATATATATATATATATATATATATATGTGTATGTATGTATATATATACACATATTATAATGATATGATGGATGCATAACTAGTAATTATTATAATTGGTTATTAAAAGTATGTGAAAGTTCAACTCCTACCTTGTTTACTTCTTTGACAACCTCCTTAAGCTTTTTTAATCAATTAGATATATCAAGCAGCTAAAATAGTCATACCAAAGACTATAAAAATGGGACCCATTACCTCCCTGCTTGGCACTCAGCATCAAGGGTTGGAATTGGGGGTTAAATCACCAAAAATGATTCCCGGGCGTGGCCACCGCTGCTGCTCACTGCTCCCCTCACCTCCCAGGGGGTGATCAAGGGTGATGGGTCAAATGCAGAGAATAATTTCACCACACCTAGTGTGTGTGTGTGACAATCATTGGTACTTTAACTTTAACTTTAAATGGGCCAAACATGGATAAGTGTGGAGAGTTTTTTGCATTTTTCCAACCATCCCTTGTAATGGATTTAAATAGGTGCAATTTAGATTTTTGGATGATATATCTGATACAATATCGGCAGGATATTGTATCCCTAGTCATGGGAACATGACTAGGGAAGGTTATATGGATTGGGTCATATAAATAATTGCTGTGCTATGTTTCCCCGCAAGTATGATTAATGGTTGAGATACCATCATTGGCCACCAGATGGGGACAAAATGACAGCTATCAGACTGCTGATATATTTGTATTAAGTATGAATGCACTACTCCAGGCCATATTGCTTATTGAACTTGAGCCGGCCATCCTCAATTTGGCCCGTGTGATGGGACCCTAGTATGGACACCCCTGATCTAGACCAATGGTTGTCAAACTTTTTTCACCAAGTACTAACTTTTTTGATTTTTTTTAGCAAGTATATTAATGTTTTCTGGCCAGTTAATGTTAAAGTAGTAAAGGTGTGGTGGAATTTGTCCTCTGCATTTGACCCATCCCCTTGTCCACCCCCTGGGAGGTGAGGGGAGCAGTGGGCGATAATTTTGGTGATTTAACCCCCAATTCCAACCCTTGATGCTGAGTGCCAAGCAGGGAGGTAATGGGTCCTATTTTTATAGTCTTTGGTATGACTCGGCCGGGGTTTGAACTCACGACCTACCGATCTCAGGGCGGACACTCTAGCCACTAGGCCACTGGGTAGGTTTTGTGTAATATTACACACAGTTTGAACAGTAACACCGTGTTTGAATATTCAGTTAAGTGCGTCTTAGGTATTACATTAGATGGAGCTTGAGAGTCTCTGATCTGGAGAACAGCATTTGTATTATTTTTAGCACGTCAATGGTGAGTTTTTTGATGATGTGCTGCATCCAGATGCAAGATGCATACTTGCCAACCCTCCCGGATTTTCCGGGAGACTCCCGAAATTCAGCGCCTCTCCCGAAAACCTCCCGGGACAAATTTTCTCCCGAAAATCTCCCGAAATCCAGGCGGAGCTGGAGGCCACGCCCCCTCCAGCTCCATGCGGACCTGAGTGACGTGTTGACAGCCTGTTCACATGTCCGCTTTCCCACAATATAAACAGCTAATGATGGAGGGCGAGTTCTTGGTTTCTTATGTGGGTTTATTGTTAGGCAGTTTCATTAACGTCCTCCCAGCGCGGCAACAACACACAACAACAGCAGTCAAGTTTCCGTCTACCGTAAAGCAGTTCGTCTGCCGTAAACAGCAATGTTGTGACACTTTTAAACAGGACAATACTGCCATCTACTGTACATGCATATGAGACCCACCCATAATGTGTCACATTTTGGTGTTGATTTATTTATTTTATTTTGTGGTTTGAATTCGTTTTTGGAGCTGTCATTACACATTTATCAGTATTCACATTGGTCAGTATGGGGCAGTAGGGCGTTTCTTCCCAATTGAATGCTATCACCTGCAGACCGGAAGTGTCTTGTCAATCTGATGAGCGCGACCAGTCTGTGAACAATTGAAACGTCCTGTGTGCTTTTTCCTCCTGTATAACAGGTTAGTTTTGGTGAATCAACTCACTGAATAATATCCATGTGATCTTTATAAGTTTAAGTACACATTCTGATGGTGGAGCCTAACTCTAAAGTGTTTGTGAGTTGTAGTTTGTATTTGTGAATGAATACAGTGCACAGCTGCAGTAATCAATACAAAATAGCAACGTGAGTATGCAATGTTTATGTAGGAACTTCTGATCCTAATTCAGACTCAGAAATTAGAGCTCCCGTTTTCTTATTGATTTTATAATGTATATTTGTATAATGTGTGTGTTCTGAAATAGTGACAGAGAATAGAACAAGGATGGACAATTCAACCCTTAACTCAACAATGAGTAGATGAGTGATATGTGTGTGTATATGTGTAAATAAATGAACACTGAAATTCAAGTATTTCTTTTATTTATTTATATATATATACATATATATATATATATATATATATATATATATATATATATATATATATATATATATATATATATAGCTAGAATTCACTGAAAGTCAAGTATTTCTTATATATATCTTAACCACGGCCCCAAACACGCCCCCCGCCCCACCCCTGACCACGCCCCCCCACCCCCGCCCCCCACCTCCCGAAATCGGAGGTCTCAAGGTTGGCAAGTATGAAGATGTATGTTGCAAAACGTTTTTATAGGAGATATCAATCATAATCATAATTTATTGGCCCGGTATGTTTAACATACAAAGGATTTATCTACATATAGGAACTATGTTCACAATAGATCTCCTGTGAAAAATCAATTGCCAAAAAAACCCACACCAAAACAAATCAGTTCACTTTGCTATCTGTGGGCTCCAAACAGCACCTTAAGTCATCAAAGAGTTGTTATATGGACGATATGTCTATTAGTGATGGTCCAAGTATGTTGACATTCACACAGGATTTTTTCTCCATTGTTTGCCTTTGCAGCGCGATCTCCTTTCTCAAAGCAATTTTTGATAGTGTTTAGTGTATCAGGACCAAAGCGTTTAGGGCAGACCTGGGCAAATTAAGGCCCGGGGGCCACATGCGGACCATTAAGCTTTTCAAATTGGCCCGCCGGGCATTTCCCAAATAATTATTTTAAATCTTTAAGATGGAAAGTGTAACTGCCATTATGATGTGCAGTGATGTTTTCAAATTACCGTAAGTCTTGAACTATAGAAAATATTTCAATGGTTAGAATCTGTACTTTTGCATGATATACTAGTTACTATGGTAATCTAATTAGTTACAATGGTAATCAAAGTCACAGCTCAGATGAGGCACCAAGCAGTGTGGGTGGGGAGCGTTTCCACAGAGTGTTTTCAGAGCGGCCAGCCTGAAAAGCGGGTGTCAGGGACAGACGCGGAAGGAGATTTTTACAACAAAGTTCTAAAGCTTAGTGATAGATCAGTGACGTGCGGTGAGGTTGATGGCTGGTGAGGCACTGACTTCATCACAGTCAGATTTACAAATATATGAACCCTAAAGAGTATCTTATTCACCATTTGATTGGCAGCAGTTAACGGGTTATGTTTAAAAGCTCATACCAGCATTCTTCCCTTCTTGGCACTCAGCATCAAGGGTTGGAAGTCACTGCTGCTGCCCACTGCTCCCCTCACATCCCAGGGGGTGATCAAGGGGATGGGTCAAATGCAGAGGATAAATTTCACCACACCTAGTGTGTGTGTGACAATCATTGGTACTTTAACTTAACTTTAACTTTACACATACAAACTGTAGCACACAAAAAAGCACATTTAATAAAAAAAAACGTTATTATGGTCTTACCTTTACTTATAAGTGCGGGAACAGTGGTGTTTGTGTTGGAGGAGTTGTGAATGAATGAAATATGAAATCCGTGCTGCAGTCTGCAGGTGTACCTAATGTTGTGTCCCTGCAGTCGTTCGCGGCTCCTCCGGCGCGAGCAATGTTGTTTTTGCACTTTTTGGCTTCTTGTTAAGTGACTTTTTTTGGGTGGATTCGATCTTGCACGTGGAGGGTTTGGGTGTGGGCTTTGGTTGGTGTGGCGCTCCGGTCGGGGGGTGCAGTCTGCGGCGGAGGTGCAATAACCGGCACCAGGAGGCGTGATTACGCGAGCCTCACACAGTGCGTCTTCGCAGCAGTTTAATGATTGCTCAGCACAAGAAATACGTTACACACATTCAGTTGTTGACTAAATACACTGTACATTATATACCTCAGCTAACTAAACTATGGAAATGTATAATATAATTCATATAGCAATACGGTCTCACTGCACAGCAGGCCAGCAGTTAGCCGAGTCCGCAATCCATGGTGAGGCACAATTGAGTGACGTGCCTCAACTGGCTGCTGATCACCGCACCGTCTCTTCTCAGTATTTGAACGGCAAATGTGAAAATTCAGCGATTTTGAATAAAAAGAATCTAAAACTGGTGAAGTTAAATGGAAAATAACTTTATAGTATAATCACTGGATACATATAACAATTTAATTAATTTTTTTTCTTTTTACATTTTTTTTCTTTCCATGATGGCAGGTGAGGCCCCGCCTCACCTGCCTCTAGTGACCGCACGTCACTGTATCAGATACATCAGATTGTGGATATATTTTTTTTACCTTTCACATTCATATTTCGCTGTGTTTGTTGCATTTTCTTTGCTTGCTTGATTGTAAATATGTCAATCGAGAGGGCGTGTGACGTTCATATGTTGTCAATATTCAGTGTTTTATCGTTCATAGTTAATATTGTAAATACCACATTCTTTATTTTCATGTACATTCTGGGTGTCTCATTCAGTAAAGTTTTTTTTTTTAATTCCATTCCTTTTTTTAAGGCGGTCTGTCATAAAGTTTTTAGCCATTTAGACATTATTGTGAGGTTTTGTATTAGTGTTCCTAAAAATCACATATACCGGCCCTCAGACACATTTTTTCTCTAAATTTGGCCCCCGAGTCAAAATAACTGCCCAAGCCTAGTTTAGGGGAAAAAGTTGCAACCTCCAAAAGTGGCTCACTTTCTAGCGATACAAACCGATCTAATATCAGAATAACTGGGACAGAAGTTCACTCCAACTCTTAAAGTATCCTCCAGCTGTAGTGAAAAGGTAATCAACCCGTCCTCTGCTCTGTATCTGTTCCTGCAGCGCCTGAAGTTGGTCTGCTCCCCTCAGCCCGACTGGGGTCCCTTCCTCATGAAGCATCGCGGAGAACGCTACAAGAACATGATCGACCCACTGGGAACCAACTCGCTGGGCCTCAAACTGCCTCGTAAGGATTTACAGCTTGGCACCTACCAATAACGACGGCCCCAGGAGATCCGCACCCAGCTACTCCAACCCCTGGTGGGCGGGGAGTGCCAGGAGAGGACCACATGGCCTCTTTCAGATGACCTTTCATTTCCCCTTCATTCCACTCTAGTATGTGCTTCAACACCATGTTCCCTAGTCTTCCTCCTAGTGTGAATTTGGGAATATTCTCCCTGTAGACCTCTTTCCTCCTTGCTGTTCTCTCTCGGAGGAGGGGCCGCTGCTGCTCTGTGCTCAGTTTACGGTCTATCATCGGCTCCCACACATGACCATTGATTACACCACTGATTGACTGATTCCTCGTGACAAAGTGTGTCATTGAAGGAGTTCGGTGTGAACTTGCAATATTAGACTTACCTTCGCTGCTCTATTTGGAGCCATACGTGTATGTGCGTGTGTGTGTGTGCGCGCGCTTGTATGTTTAAAATAATGAATTGCCTCGGCGCCAGCTGGCCAAGGAAAAAAATAATTCAGGTGACAGAAAAAGAAAGCTCCAACAAGTTTGAAAGGATTTGGCTTCATCCCCCGTGTAGGTTTATGTATTGGTATTACAAATAATTTCTACGGATGTTGTCATTCATCCAGGTCACTGTGTTCTCAGGACGTTCAATTGATTGCAACTGGCTTGTTCAGCTTGTCTTAGAAGACGTTTCCCCTCTCATCCAATTAGGCTTCATCAGTTCATGCTTATTGATTTGAATTGGTCAGATCTAGTCTAAATGTTGGTGCTGAAACACAAACTTTTTTTTTTACTAAATGGGGCAAGGATAGTTTCAACCTATTGTGGTGTAAAAACGACCCCTCTGTCAAATCCAACAGCAGTCAATAAAATAGAATTCTCCCTTGTTAGCATTGAAGTATTGTGTGGCAAAACGACCACTACCAACCCCAAATCAGTTGTTAGACTGGAAACTCTCACATTATTAACCGTATCCTCTCGGCATCCATTGCACCGGTCACCCAAGGGGGGTCCCCACATCTGTAGTCCCCACATCTGTAGTCCCTTCTAGGGTTTCACGTTGTTCCCATTGGGTTGAGTTTTTTCTTGCTCTAATGTGAGATCTGAGCTGAGAATGATTGATTGATTGATTGATTGATTTACCGTTCCATGTCATTCCATTCAGTTGTAGTAATGGCACAATCTGGTGGACCTGGAACCAGAAAGTTCCTCTTGGACTAGATCTGACCAATCTAATTCTGAGTATGAACTGATGAACCTTGGTCCAATAAAACGTCTTCAAAGACAAACTGAACAGTCCAGCTGCGATCGATCGAATGCCCTGAGAATACAAATAATGACTATGGATGTTGTCATTCATCTAGGTCGTATTCTCAGAGCATTCAATTGATCGCGAATGGACTGACTGTTCAGTTTGTCTGAGAAAACGTTTCGCTTCTCATCCGAGCAGGCTTCATCGGGTTCATGCCGATAGACTTGGATCGGTCAGATTTAGTCCAAATGCTAGTTCCACAGTCCCAACAGGGCGTGCTCAACCGAGGATGGTTTTGCAACATTGTGGCGTAAAAAAAACCAAGGAGTGACCTCTGTAAAGGCCAACAGCCGTCAATAAAATCAAATTCCCTCTTTTTAGCATTGAGTGGCATAACAATAGCCGTAAAACGACCGCTAGCAGCCTAAAATCAACCGCTGGACTGGAAACACCCGCCTTAGAATTCTATTCAGTTGGCGACTTGTCCAGAATGCAGCTGGGATAGGCTCTGTGACCCCGAAGGGGACAAGTGGTAGAAAATGGATGGATGGATGTATCAATGGCACAAAAGTTCCTATGGGGACTAGATCTGACCAATACGTCTATGAACTTGAACTCATGATGCCTACTAAGATGAAACGTCTTCTAAGATAAATTCAACAGTCCTGTTGCGATCAATTGAATGCCCTGACAATACAAATAATGACTGTCCTGAATATTATCAAAACAACAACTACAGTATGCACTGTTATATGTTCTTCCACCCATCATAGTAGGTATTGTATTAATGACACAAAGGGGGGCACCTGTAAAAGGAATGTTCCTAATGGACTAGTTTTAACTAATCTACAGTAAGTCTATGAGCATGAAGTGATGAAGTCTGCTCAGACAACAAAAACAGTCCAGTTTGAAGTCTACGGACTCCTAAATAAAAAACAAAACAATATACATTGTTATAGATCCTGTTACTCGTCATAGTATAGGTAGTGCTTAGTGGCTATTGATCTAGAACAAATAGTGGAAATGAGAAACAACGTAGGAATCCGTAGAGCTGCGAAACACACCGTAATCACCACCACCAGTAGATACTTTGGCCTTGGATGACTCAGAGATTTGGGTCTGTTTTTGTCTCTGAACCCAAGGGGCTACTTGTGATACTCTCGTTTCCCCCCTCAATTGCAATATCTTGTACTTATCTTCGAACATAATGTAGGTCATGCCAATTGAATGAACGCACTAAAGTAGTCACAGCTGTCCTTTAGTTGGTGATAAAGAAGCCATTTAACCTTTTTAAATCTCCTGAACCTCAGCCTGATAGTCACTCTGTGCATATATTTTAGATAGTGTAGTTATTGCAGTATTGTATGTGTTGTGAACTCATCAGCCATTTGTGAAGACTTCACAATGCGCATCACAGTAGAAGACGATTTAAGGTATGCATACACATAAATATATCTGTAGCTTCCAGCAGAGGAGAGCGCTAGCACGACCGATTGAATGTGTGAGTGTTGTATCCGTGAATATGTGCAACGTGTATAGTTTGTGTGCGTTGTCGCGTCGCCGCAGTGTTTGGAGCAGCTGTTACATTAGGTGGCGATTGGATGAGGAAAAAGGCTTCTCGCTTTTGTCTTTGGTTTTCGAGAAAGCTCTGGGGACTTTGCCATTTCAGACGAATGCCTCTTGCTTCTCTGTGTCCTCACGAAAACAGGGTCTCAGGTATACACAACTCCTACAAACGACTCTGCTAGTTGTGAGAATGACAGCATTCAGTGCGTAGGAAATGAAACATTGGTATGTAAAAGACACCCCTTGTCATGAGGGAGTGTCAGCCATGAAGCATTTATGGCAGGTTTTCTGTGGCCCTAAACACGATTTTGTTTGTGGCTGCACAATTTCAGTCTTATGGACTCCTGAAGGGCCCTTACCCAACCCGAACCCACATACACACATTCAGTGATTGATTGATTGATTGATTGAAACTTTTAATAGTACTTTGCACAGTACAGTATGTTTACATGTGCTAAAAAAATAATTATTGACCTAATTTGGTTGAAACTTGCTTTTAAAAAACCCTATTTAGGTTTTTGACTTAAAAATGGGATTAACATACCTAGATTATGTGGTTATAAACTAGTTTCCTCGTGTCCCGTGTTCAACGCACATCCCAGTCTTCCCAACATCATAACTCGGAAGCACAGTAGACAAAGCTCTACATGATCAAAAAAACCTCTACTAACGTTTGTCTGTTTCATCAATGTTTTTCTTCAAACGTTCAAACCAGTGGCGTCATTAGGCTCCTTTAGGGAGGCTAACCATAATTTAAAAAAGTTTACAAAGACAAATTCAATATAAAGTAGCCACAATGTGAGTTTTAGTCATTATTCACGTAAACATGTCAAGTTTCAATTTTAATTCATAGTGTAAAGTAGATTATATCATCTGTGGATAATATTAATTATAATACCTTTACAAAATTATTTTTATATTCCCCTGTCTTTGAAATCTAGTGACGCCTCTGTGTCATTCTTTAATCAAGGGTCCTTGAATGCACTATAGTTATGTGCTATGAGATGCAAAAATGAAACCTAAACATGACTTTGTCCGATTCTGCCATAAACAGCTTTATTATATTTTTTCCCTTTTATCACCTCATCCTGGTTAAGCAAATGTTGGTACTCTGCGTGTTTGTATAAATATGAGCGTTGATGATGTTTTTGTTGAGCAAACCGTGAAGTGTTTGATGCTGGTCTATGGACGTTCTCATTTATCATGTATTCTCATTCAATGGATCGCAAATGGACTGGTTTGTCTGAGAAGATGTTTCGCCTCTCATCAAAGTAGGCTTCATCAGTTTTAAAATGGTCTGATCTAGTCTGGACCTAGACTAAGTCTTAGTGGCTCATTAAGACTTGTATCGATTGAATTTCCAGAAAAAATACCAGACTAGAGATGACCAATCTAGATCTCTATGACTTTAGATTGGTCATCTCTAGTCCGGCATTTTTTAAGGGAATTAAATCGATCGCAATAGACTGTTTGGTTTGTCTTAGAAGAGGTTTTGACTCTCATCCAAGCAGGCTTCATCAGTTCATGCTCAGACTTATATTAGTTCAATCTAGACTTAGACTTAGTTTAGATCTGAACTAGATCTGACCAATCTAAGTCTATACTCTTAAATTGGTCCAATCTAGTCATTGACTTAAACTCAGTGTAGATCAAGACTAGAGCTGACCAATCTAAAGTCATAGAGATCTAGATTGGTCAGCTCTAGTCTTGATCTAGACTCAGTCTAGATCAAGACCAGAGCTGACCAATCTAAAGTCATAGAGATCTAGATGAGTCAGCTCTAGTCTTGATCTAGACTGAGTCTAGATCAAGACTAGAGCTGACCAATCTAAAGTCATAGAGATCTAGATTGGTCAGCTCTAGTCTTGATCTAGTCTAAGTTAATGACTAAATTGGACCAATTTAAGAGTATAGACTTAGATTGGTCAGATCTAGTTCAGATCTAAACTAAGTCTAAGTCTAGATTGAACTAATCTAAGTCTGAGCATGAACTGATGAAGCCTGCTTGGATGAAAGACAAAACGTCTTCTAAGACAAACCAAAGTCTATTGCGATCGATTGAATTCCCTGAAAAAATGCCAACAACACAACACCAATCTAAAGTCATAGAGATCTAGATTGGTCATCTCAGTCTAGATCAAGACTAGAGCTGACCAATCTAGATCTCAATGACTTTAGATTGGTCAGCTCTAGTCTTGATCTGGACTGAGTCTAAGTCAATGACTAAATTGAACCAATTTAAGAGTATAGACTTAGATTGGTCAGATCTAGTTCAGATCTAAACTAAGTCTATAAGTCTAGATTGAACTAATATAAGTCTGAGCATGAATTGATGAAGCCTGCTTGGATGAGAGACAAAACGTCTTCTAAGACAAACCAAACAGTCTATTGCGATCGATTGGATTCCTTGAAAAAATGCCCAATGCTGGGTTTGCCGGGATTGAACCATTTTAAAACTTTTTGCAAGGGGGTGTAGATAGTGTTACACATTTCTAATTTGAACCAAACAACCATACTATTGAACTTTGACAGCAACATTTATTTTCTCACCGCTCATCTCATCTTTTACAAGTGAATAGTTTCTGATATTCTTACATTTCCGCCACGACTCTTGTACTACGTTTATTTGCAGTATTTGTAAACAGGCTTTAAAACACAGAGTTTTGCCTTGCTCTGTATTTTTATTCAGACATGTATACCCAGATATGTGAAATGACGACACATAGGCACGTTTCCCCGTTCTGGGAACAAATAAGCAGCTGTAAGGACCGGCGTAAGTGCTATATCACCGTAGCAGGTAGTCTTTATCGCGACAAAACGGTCATTTCGATTGTCGCGAACGCACTTAGCTAATTTGATTGACCAGTTGGACACACATTTCCATTGATTACACTTTTGCTGCAAAATGCTTTTAACACAACAGGTGTTTAAGTGTTCCTCAGCTGTGCTTTAGGGCTTCAGCAGCTTCCAGCCGAACGCGATAGCAAGTTACTCAGATGATTCTCTAAGCCATGTCTGCTCTGCCAAGGTAAAAAACCAATCTAAGGTAGTGAAAGCTAATAATAAACAAGACACAAACATTTGACATAGTCGCACATGACATTCCGGGTTGGTGAATACGTGCTTGCTCCTGAGTGTTGCTTTATTGAGCTCTTGTGTATTTTAGCTTGAATCATTCAAACGTGACAATATGCGTATGCTTGTGTGCGTGTTTGCCGTAGTGTTAGTTTAACTCAACTATCAATCAGATGTTTGCAGGGCCAGTCTGTGAAAGCAGATGTGCAGGAATATGGAGAAGAATCACTGCCAAAAACTCCACAAACGCACAAAAAGGTTTTTACTCACGGCCAACGATTCGCAGGTCAAAAAACAAATTTTCTTCAATTAAAAAAACGATACGCAACTAAAAGGTTATTTTGCTGCAGGTGAATTGTAATTTTTTTGCTGCAAGTAAAAAAAATATTTGCAAGTAAAAAAAAAAATTGTGCAAGTAAAAATTTTTTTGCAAGTTTTAAACAATTTGCTTCAATTAAAAAAAACAAAAAACTATTTGCAAGTAAAAAGGTATTTTGCTGCTTGTAAAAAAAAAAGATTCCCGAGTAAAAAAAATAAAAAATTTTCAAGTAAAAAATTATTTCCAAGTACTGTATTTTTCGGACTATAAATCGCAGTTTTTTTCATAGTTTGGTGACTTATACTCAGGAGCGACTTATGCGTGAAATTATTAACACATTACCGTAAAATATCAAACAATATTATTTAGCTCATTCACGTAAGAGACTAGACGTATAAGATTTCATCGGATTTAGCGACTTATATATGTTTTTTTCCTTCTTTATTATGCATTTTTGGCCGGTGGGACTTATACTCCGGAGCGACATATACTCCGAAAAATACGGTATACATTTTTTTTTCCAATTACCAAAACATTTGCAAGCAAAACAATAATTTTCTTCAAGTCAAAACTTTCGGCAGTAATATTCCACCATGTGCCATCTGCAAACTTTGAGTGTCCGCCCTGAGATCAATAGGTTGTGAGTTCAAATCCCTGGCCGAGTCATACCAAAGACTATAAAAATGGGACCCATTACCTCCCTGCTTGACACCCAGCATCAAGGGTTGGAATTGGGGGTTAAATCACCAAAATGATTCCCGAGCGCGACCACCGCTGCTGCTCACTGCTCCCCTCACCTCCCAGGGGGTGGAACAAGGGGATGGGTCAAATTCAGAGGCTAATTTCACCACACCTAGTGTGTGTGTGACAATCAGTGGTACTTTAACTTTAACTTTAATTTAAGGCCGCCAGAGCTACTGTTATTTGCGCATGGTGCCGTCCGCCAAGAAATAACAAAGAAGATTAAGCAGAGTGGAGAGTGAAATAACGGACAGAATAGAGGGGAAATTTACAGGTTAACTTCGAGGTTGAGCTTGTTTCCCCTCTCTTCTGGCCGCCATTTTACTCCCGATTCCTTCATCTTTGTTATTTTTGGCGGACGGCACCATGCGCAAATAACAGTAGCTCTGACGGTATACTTTTTTTTTTCAATTACAAAAAGATTTGCAAGCATAACAACAATTTTCTTCAAGTTAAAACTTTTTGGCAGTAATATTCCGCCATGCGCGATCTACAAACTTGCACTCGAGCACCTGTAATTTGCGCCGAGCCACTCTAAGGACGCCAGAGCTACTGTTTTTTGCGCATGGTGCCGTCCGCCAAGAAATAACAAAGAAGATTAAGCAGAATGGAGAGTGAAATGACGGACAGAATAGAGGGGAAATTTACAGGTTAACTTCGAGGTTGAGCTTGTTTCCCTTCTCTTCTGGCCGCCATTTTACTCCCAATTCCTTCATCTTCGTTATTTTTGGCGGACGGCATCATGCGCAAATAACAGTAGCTCTGACGGTATACTTTTTTTTTTCAATTACAAAAAGATATGCAAGCGTAAGAACAATTTTCTTCAAGTTAAAACTTTTTGGCAGTATTATTCCACCATGCGCGATCTACAAACTTGCACTCGGTGAACCTGTAATTTGCGGCGAGTCACTTTAAGGCCGCCAGAGCTACCGTTATTTGTGCATGGTGCCGTCCGCCAAGAAATAACAAAGAAGATTAAGCAGAGTGGAGAGTGAAATGACGGACAGAATAGAGGGGAAATTTACAGGTTAACTTCGAGGTTGAGCTTGTTTCCCCTCTCTTCTGGCCGCCATTTTACTCCTGATTCCTTCATCTTCGTTATTTTTGGTGGACGGCACCATGCGCAAATAACAGTAGCTCTGACGGTATACATTTTTTTTCAATTACAAAAAGATTTGCAAGCGTAAGAACAATTTTCTTCAAGTTAAAACTTTTTGGCAGTAATATTCCACCATGCGCGATCTACAAACTTGCACTCGGTGAACCTGTAATTTGCGCCGAGCCACTTTAAGGATGCCAGAGCTACCGTTATTTGCGCATGGTGCCGTCCGCCAAGAAATAACAAAGAAGATTAAGCAGAGTGGGGAGTGAAATGGCGGACAGAAGAGGGGGGGAACTTACAAGTTAATTTCAAAGTTGAGCTTGTCTGTTCATTCATCTTCGTTATTTTTGGCGGACGGCACCATGCGCAAATAACAGTAGCTCTGACGGCCTTAAATTGACTAAACTGCGTTGCAGAGTGCATATTACGGGTGCTACGATTATAATTTTTATACTTGAGAATCACTTTTTTACTTGCAAACAATTGTTTTTATAATTGCAAATTTTTTTTTTACCTACAGATTTATTTTTAATTTTGTTTGGGAAGAAAATATTTTTGTTTTAATTGTGAATCGTTGGGTGTGAGTTAAAAATATTTCGGTGTGTTTGTGGAGTTTTGGCAGGAGTTTTTACTCCATACAGGAATACCCACAACAACCTTTTCCACAAGGCCCGAAGCTCTAAAACAGAAAAAGTAAAAAAATGTATATCTAACAATGGGTGGAAGGAACATGTGTTAGAAGTAGTGGACTGTGTGCAAACTTAAAAAAGCCTTTCTGTGCCCTGAGATGTATTATAATGGGTTAAAGGGCCATATATTGTTATATTTTGTGTCTTTGTGTTTCATGTCCTCACCTCTGCTTCTGTTTTGGAGGGGGAATAAGTGCTAAATCGACATAGCTTCTCGAGCTACGACACTAATAAGCTTGCATGTGCACTTTGTGTTGCGCTACTCAATGTTCATGTATAGTAACTCTCGTCCTTTCCTCACTCGGTAAGTATACGTCCGTGCATGTTTAGTACGCTTTCTGATCCGACATGTCAAGAGTGTTACTGTAATCAGACGATGAAGAAACAAAAATTGCTAATTAGCAAATGGCCTAATTATGACTTCATTGTTTTGCCTGCAAGTCAACTTTGGGCACCAACCAAAGAAAAAAAAAAAAATTGTGAGGGAGGAAATAGAAGAAAAAAGGAACGTGGGATTTTGCCCTAGATGAGGTTTAGCTACTGCCATCCATGTCCCATGCAGTATATCTTGGTGTTTGCCAATACGTTACAAAACATCTTCAGGTAACCATTGGCCTTATAGATGTCTTCTAATGCTAGAATATTCTATGTATTTCAAATATTTCTCCACGGAAAAAGCTTATCGTCTGTCTCATAAGATATCTGTATTCCTATTGTTATGTCTGTCGTGTCATTTTGGCACTTTACTGTGTGACCTATGACCGCATAGGTTAAATTTCTAATTACTTGAGTAATGTCATACATTTCTGTGTGTTCTCTGTGAGGCACAGCTGCCTATGGATATAGATATGTGCCTCCAACATGATATCGTTTGATTTGAAAAGTATAGAGTAGATCTATATATATATTATATACGTTTTAGAATCGGTGTAAAGATATAAAAAGAATATAGTAATATAATATATATATACATATGTGAAATGCATTTATTTTAATCTGTCATCAATCTTTGAGGCCCTACCTCCAATTTTGTATATGTATAGAAATGCAATTGGATAATAGTATCTTTGCCAATAATATATCGCTATTATACCATGAAAATGTATACCCTAATATCAATAAATAAATGTTATTGTTTTTACTCCTGGCTACAACCTCCTTCTTATAATGCTTATGAATGATACCAAGCTTTAAATCAGGGGTCCCAAAACTTTTTAGCTGACGCCAACATCAGGAAGAAGGAACACGAGAAACTTGAGAAGTACCAAGGGTTGAAAGAGCAGCTGGAACAGATGTGGATGGTCAAGGCTAGCGTGGTCCCCGTGGTAGTGGGGGCCTTCGGAGCAGTAACCCCCAAACTGGGTAGGGTGGCTCCAACAGATCCCAGGAACAACATCTGAAGCCTCAGTTCAGAAGAGCGCAGTCCTAGGAACAGCCACACGTCCGCTTTCCCACAATATAAACAGCTAATGATCGAGGGCGAGTTCTTGGTTTCTTATGTGGATTTATTGTTAGGCAGTTTCATTAACATCCTCCCAGCGCGGTAACAACACACAACAACAGCAGTCAAGTTTTCGTCTGCCGTAAAGCAGTTCGTCTGCCGTAAACAGCAATGTTGTGACACTTTTAAACAGGACAATACTGCCATCTACTGTACATGTATATGTGACCCACCCATAATGTGTCACATTTTTGTGTTGATTTATTTATTTTATTTTGTGGTTTGAATTCGTTTTTGGAGCTGTCGTTCCACATTTATCAGTATTCACATTGGTCAGTAGGGGGCAGTAGAGCGTTTCTTCCCAATTGAATGCTATCACTTGCAGACCGGAAGTGTCTTGTCATTCTGATGAGCGCGACCAGTCTGAAACGTCCTGTGTGCGTTTTCCTCCTGTATAACAGGTTAGTTTTGGTGAATCAACTCACTGAATAATATCCATGTGATCTTTATAAGTTTAAGTACACATTCTGATGGTGGAGCCTAACTCTAAAGTGTTTGTGAGTTGTAGTTTGTATTTGTGAATGAATCCAGTGTACAGCTGCAGTAATCAATACAAAAAGGCGACGTGAGTACGCAATGTTTATGTAGGAACTTCTGATCCTAATTCAGACTCCCAAATTAGAGCTCCCGTTTTCTTATTGATTTTATAATGTATATTTGTATAATGTGTGTGTTCTGAAATAGTGACAGAGAATAGAACAAGGATGGACAATTCAACCCTTAACTCAACAATGAGTAGAGGAGTGTTATGTGTGTATATGTGTAAATAAATGAACACTGAAATTCAAGTATTTATTTTATTTATATATATATATATATATATATATATATATATATATATATATATATATATATATGAATTTCAGTGTTCATTTATTTACATATTTACTTATATATATATATATATATATATATATATATATATATATATATATATACACATATGTAATAAAATATATCTATATATATAGCTAGAATTCACTGAAAGTCAAGTATTTCTTATATATATTTATATATTAACCACGCCTCCAACCACGCCCCCGCCCCACCCCGACCACGCCCCCCCACCTCCCGAAATCGGAGGTCTCAAGGTTGGCAAGTATGTGATACGCACATTTCCTATCACGATTGTTGTCACCGGTTATTATTATCACTGTGTTGAATGTGTTCAAAAAGTACTTATACACAATGAATTCGTTCCAACTAAGTTTTTAAAAATAGAAAAACAGTATTCTTTCCTTGGTAGAAGAATGAATACATGGGGGGGGGGGGGTCACCCAGCTGCGGTCCTCTCCAAGGTTTTTCATAGTCATTCACATTGACATCCCACTGGGTTGTGAGTTTTTCCTTGCCCTTATGTGGGATCTGAACCGAGGATGTCCTTGTGGCTTATGCAGCCCTTTGAGACACTTGTGATTTAGGGCTATATAAATAAACATTGATTGATTGATTGATTGATAAAACATAGGCTTTTGTCAATCAATCTATCACTATTTATTTATTTAAAAAAAAAATCACAAGTGCCTTAAAGTGCTTCACAAACCACAAAGGCAGCCCTTGATCTGAACCCCCATCCGAGCAACTCCAAAAGCCCAAGCTGGGGAAAAAGGAGACAACCTTGGGTAAACCGGCTGCAATGGATGCCGAGTGGATATATGTTTGTAGTTATTGAATTGTCACACAATAGATAATTTGAGACACCAGTCCATCGAGAAGCCAACAGAGAGTCTGAGAGGATCTTCTTCCATGTAGACAAGACGACAACACACCAACTGATGCATAGAGGAGTGAAACTGCTAAAAACTGGTACCTCTCTAGAGATGATCTGTGACCACCTGGTAAGTAAATTACTTTTAAGTTGGGACTTGAGTGCTTCTATACTGAGGTAGCATCTCTAACTACGTAGGGCATTCCAGAGTACTGGAGTCCGAATAGAAACAGCTCCAGACACGTCCACAGTGTCCACACTGTCCAACAGTCAGCAAATGATAAATACATGAGAGTCAATTTCTAGCTGTAGATAAGAATAAATACATATTAAATGTCAGCGTTTATCTCACGGCCACAACACAAAAACATCGGATTTAGCGTTAGCTTGTTAGTATTAGAATTCGGTTGACTCGAGTTGAGACTAATTACATAAATGGCGTGTCGCTGACTACTGTTAGAACATGTAACAAAGTAAGTACACTGCAAAAAGTCAGTGTTCAAAAACAAGAAAAAAAATACAAAAATGAGGGGTATTTTACTTGAACTAAGCAAAATTATCTGCCAATAGAACTAGAAAATTTGGCTTGTCAAGACTTCCTAAAACAAGTAAAATTAGCAAACCTCAATGAACCCAAAAATACCTTTAAAAAAGTATATTCTCACTAATAACAACTGTACTACTATATGAGTACGTATTTTCTATTGTTTCATTGGAAATAAAACAGCAAAGTCCATTTGGCTGTCATCTGTTTTAATTTTGAGACACAATTGTGTCAAAGTCATGATTTTTTTTTTTACATGCTTGAAATAAGAAATGGTTACATTAAAAAAGTAGTTTTATACTTGTGATTGTTGATGACACAGCTTTGCAACACTTGATATTCTAGTTTCAAGCATGTTTTACTCAATATAGGTCATCAAATCTCAGCAACAAGCTGTAATATCTTACTGAGATCATTTAGGACCAAAACACTTAAAACAAGTAAAACACTCAAACATAAAATCTTATGTACGGCCGCGCAAGTCCCAGGATGCCCAAAATGTCCATAACACACCCAGTCGAGTCCTACGGGGAGGGGGGATAAAAGTTGGAAAAGTCGGCAAAAGTCCCAAAAATGTTCAAAATACCTACCCAGGTTCGAGTCCCACATGGAGTGCCACAAGTGTGATTTTTGAACATTTCACCGATTTTTCTCACTTTTCTCCCCGCCTTCCCGTGGGACTTTGCTGGGCGCGTTTTGGACATTGTGGGCATGCCGGCCGGCGGCAGGATAAAAGTTGGAAAAGTTGGCAAAAGTCCCAAAAATGTTCAAAATACCTACCCAGGTTCGAGTCCCACAAGTCCCGCCGCCGGCCGGGATGCCCAAAATGTCCATAACACACCCAGCCGAGTCCCACGGGGAGGGGGGATAAAAGTTGGAAATGTCGGCAAAAGTCCCAAAAATGTTCAAAATACCTACCCAGGTTCGAGTCCCACATGGAGTGCCACAAGTGTGATTTTTTAACATTTTACCGACTTTTCTCACTTTTGTCCCCGCCTTCCCGTGGGACTTTGCTGGGCGCGTTTTGGACATTGTGGGCATGCCGGCCGGTGGCAGTATAAAAGTTGGAAAAGTTGGCAAAAGTCCCAAAAATGTTCAAAATACCTACCCAGGTTCGAGTCCCACAAGTCCCGCCGCCGGCCGGGATGCCCAAAATGTCCATAACACACCCAGCCGAGTCCCACGGGGAGGGGGGATAAAAGTTGGAAAAGTCGTCAAAAGTCCCAAAAATGTTCAAAATACCTACCCAGGTTCGAGTCCCACAAGTCCCGCCGCCGGCCGGCATGCCCAAAATGTCCAAAACGTGCCCAGCAAAGTTCCACGGGAAGGCGGGGAGAAAAGTGAGAAAAGTCGGTAAAATGTTCAAAAATCACACTTGTAGCACTCCATGTGGGACTGGAACCTGGGTAGGTATTTTGAACATTTTTGGGACTTTTGCCAACTTTTCCAACTTTTATCCCCCCTCCCCGTGGGACTCGGCTGGGTGTGTTATGGACATTTTGGGCATCCCGGGACTTGTGGGACTCGAACCTGGGTAGATATTTTGAACATTTTTGGGGACTTTTGACGACTTGTCTCACTTTTCTCCCCCACTTCCCGTGGGACTTTGCTGGGTGCGTTTTGGACATTTTTTGCATCCCGGGACTTGTGCGGCCGGCGGGACTCGTGGGACTAGGACCCGGGGAGGTATTTTGGACACAATTGGGACTTTTTGACCATTTTGGCCGCCTTTTCCCCTCTTCTTCCCCGCCTTCCTGTGCACCATTGCTGGGTGTGTTTTGGACATTTGGACAAAAATAGTTTCAAGCATGTTTTACTCAATATAGGTCATCAAATCTCAACAACAAGCTGTAATATCTTACTGAGATCATTTAGGACCAAAACACTTAAAACAAGTAAAACACTCAAACATAAAATCTTATGTACGGCCACGCAGGTCCCGGTATGCCCGAAATGTCCATAACACACCCAGCCAAGTCCCACGGGGAGGGGCGATAAAAGTTGGAAAAGTTGGCAAAAGTCCCAAAAATGTTCAAAATACCTACCCAGGTTGGAGTCCCACAAGTCCCGCCGCCGGCCGGCATGCCCAAAATATATCCAAAACGCGCCCAGCAAAGTTCTACGGGAAGGCAGGGAGAAAAGTCGGCAAAATGTTCAAAAATCACACTTGTAGCACTCCATGTGGGACTCGAACCTGGGTAGGTATTTTGAAAATTTTGGGGACTTTTGCCGACTTTTCCAACTTTTATCCCCCCTCCCCGTGGGACTCAGCTGGGTGTGTTATGGACATTTTGGGCATCCCAGGACTTGTGGGACTCGAACCTGGGTAGGTATTTTGAACATTTTTGGGGACTTTTGACGACTTTTCTCACTGTTATCCCCCACTTCTCGTGGGACTTTGCTGGGTGCGTTTTGGACATTTTTTTGCATCCCGGGACTTGTGCGGCTGGCGGGACTCGTGGGACTAGGACCCGGGGAGGTATTTTGGACACAATTGGGACTTTTTGACCATTCTGGCCGCCTTTTCCCCTCTTCTTCCCCGCCTTCCTGTGCACCATTGCTGGGTGTTTTGGACATTTGGACAAAAATAGTTTCAAGCATGTTTTACTCAATATAGGTCATCAAATCTCAGCAACAAGCTGTAATATCTTACTGAGATCATTTAGGACCAAAACACTTAAAACAAGTACAAACCCCGTTTCCATATGAGTTGGGAAATTGTGTTAGATGTAAATATAAACGGAATACAATGATTTGCAAATAATTTTCAACCCATATTCAGTTGAATATGCTACAAAGACAACATATTTGATGTTCAAACTGATACAATTTTTTTTTTTTTGCAAATAATCATTAACTTTAGAATTTGATGCCAGCAACATGTGACAAAGAAGTTGGGAAAGGTGGCAATAAATACTGATAAAGTTGAGGAATGCTCATCAAACACTTATTTGGAACATCCCACAGGTGAACAGGCAAATTGGGAACAGGTGGGTGCCATGATTGGGTATAAAAGTAGATTCCATGAAATGCTCAGTCATTCACAAATAAGGATGGGGCGAGGGTCACCACTTTGTCAACAAATGCGTGAGCAAATTGTTGAACAGTTTAAGAAAAACCTTTCTCAACCAGCTATTGCAAGGAATTTAGGGATTTCACCATCTACGGTCCGTAATATCATCAAAGGGTTCAGAGAATCTGGAGAAATCACTGCACGTAAGCAGCTAAGCCTGTGACCTTGGATCCCTCAGGCTGTACTGCATCAACAAGCGACATCAGTGTGTAAAGGATATCACCACATGGGCTCAGGAACACTTCAGAAACCCACTGTCAGTAACTACAGTTGGTCGCTACATCTGTAAGTGCAAGTTAAAACTCTCCTATGCAAGGCTCAAACCGTTTATCAACAACACCCAGAAACGCTGGCGGCTTCGCTGGGCCTGAGCTCATCTAAGATGGACTGATACAAAGTGGAAAAGTGTTCTGTGGTCTGACGAGTCCACATTTCAAATTGTTTTTGGAAACTGTGGACGTCGTGTCCTCCGGACCAAAGAGGAAAAGAACCATCCGGATTGTTATAGGCGCAAAGTTGAAAAGCCAGCATCTATGATGGTATGGGGGTGTATTAGTGCCCAAGACATGGGTAACTTACACATCTGTGAAGGCACCATTAATGCTGAAAGGTACATACAGGTTTTGGAGCAACATATGTTGCCATCCAAGCAACGTTACCATGGACGCCCCTGCTTATTTCAGCAAGACAATGCCAAGCCACGTGTTACATCAACGTGGCTTCATAGTAAAAGAGTGCGGGTACTAGACTGGCCTGCCTGTAGTCCAGACCTGTCTCCCATTGAAAATGTGTGGCGCATTATGAAGCCTAAAATACCACAACGGAGACCCCCGGACTGTTGAACAACTTAAGCTGTACATCAAGCAAGAATGGGAAATAATTCCACCTGAGAAGCTTCAAAAAGGTGTCTCCTCAGTTCCCAAATGTTTACTGAGTGTTGTTAAAAGGAAAGGCCATGTAACACAGTGGTGAACATGCCCTTTCCCAACTACTTTGGCACGTGTTGCAGCCATGAAATTCTAAGTTAATTATTATTTTCAAAAAAAAAAAAAGTTTATGAGTTTGAACATCAAATATCTTGTCTTTGTAGTGCATTCAATTGAATATGGGTTGAAAAGGATTTGCAAATCATTGTATTCCGTTTATATTTACATCTAACACAATTTCCCAACTCATATGGAAACGGGGTTTGTAAAACACTCTAACATAAAATCTGATCAGTGAGAAGAATTATCTTATCAGACAGAAAATAAGCAAATATCACCCTTATTTGAGATATTTAATCTTACTTAGATTTCAGTTTTTGCAGTGTAGTGAATATTTGATGCGATTTACCTTCGTTCCACTCGTTTAACTAACTGCCTCTTCTTTTTCAGATTTATTCTCAAAGTGAGCAACAGAAGTCGCCAGCCCAATTCTTTATATTCCCCGGTAAATACGTTTTTTAAAAGAGTCCGTCCACTTGTCGCAGCTTCGCAAATCAAAACCAAGCTCGTAAAATAGAATAAACAGCGTTTAACTGCAGACTAGTTTAAAGACTATGGCTGAGTAAAAAAAAAGAGCATTCTTTAGCACACAGATGCCCCATAAAAAGTTCCTGCAGCACAAAAGTTCTCATTGTTCTTCTTTCTCTCTGTTGTCATGTATATTTTGTAATAGAAATACATAAAAAAAAGAAAAGAAAAACTTTTTTTCCACACTGCAAAAACTGAAATCTAAGTAAGATTAAATATCTCAAATAAGGGTGATATTTGCTTATTTTCTGTCTAATAAGATAATTCTTCTCACTAAGCAGATTTCATGTTAGAGTGTTTTACTTGTTTTAAGTGTTTTGGTCCTAAATGATCTCATTAAGATCACAGCTTGTTGCTGAGATTTGATGACCTATATTGAGTAAAACATGCTTGAAACTAGAATATCAACTGTTGCAAAGCTGTGTCATCAACACTCACAAGTATAAAACTACTTTTTTAAAAGTAATAATTTCTTACTTCAAGCATAAAAAAATAAATCATGACTTTGACACAATTGTGTCTCATAACCTAATTATTAATTTAGTACCACCATAGTGACAACATTAAAATACAGTAGTGTAGTAGACCTAAGTATTCATTAAGTACCACCATAATGACAACATTAAATACAGTAGTGTAGTAGACCTAAGTATTCATTAAGTACCACCATAGTGACAACATTAAAATACAGTAGTGTAGTAGCCCTAATTATTCATTAAGTACCACCATAATGACAACATTAAATACAGTAGTGTAGTAGACCTAAGTATTCATTAAGTACCACCAAAACGACAACATTAAAATACGGTAGTGTAGTAGACCTAAGTATTCATTAATTACCACCATAATGACAACATTAAAATACAGTAGTGTAGTAGACCTAAGTATTCATTAAGTACCACCATAATGACAACATTAATATACAGTAGTGTAGTAGACCTAAGTATTCATTAAGTACCACCATAATGACGACGTTAAAATACAGTAGTGTAGTAGCCCTAATTATTCATTAAGTACCACCATAATGACAACATTAAATACAGTAGTGTAGTAGACCTAAGTATTCATTAAGTACCACCAAAACGACAACATTAAAATACGGTAGTGTAGTAGACCTAAGTATTCATTAATTACCACCATAATGACAACATTAAAATACAGTAGTGTAGTAGACCTAAGTATTCATTAAGTACCACCATAATGACAACATTAATATACAGTAGTGTAGTAGACCTAAGTATTCATTAAGTACCACCATAATGACGACGTTAAAATACAGTAGTGTAGTAGACCGAAGTATTCATTAAGTACCACCATAAATACAACATTAAATACAGTAGTGTAGTAGACCTAAGTATTCATTAAGTACCACCATAATGACAACATTTAAATACAGTAGTGTAGTAGACCTAAGTATTCATTAAGTACCACCATAATGGCCAACATTAAAATACAGTAGTGTAGTAGACCTAATTATTCATTTAGTACCACCATAGTGACAACATTAAAATACAGTAGTGTAGTAGCCCTAATTGTTCATTAAGTACCACCATAATGACAACATTAAATGCAGTAGTGTAGTAGACCTAAGTATTCATTAAGTACCACCATAATGACAACATTAAATACAGTAGTTTAGTAGACCTAAGTATTCATTAAGTACCACCAGAAAGAGAACATTAAATGCAGTAGTGTAGTAGACCTAAGTATTCATTAAGTACCACCATAATGACAACATTAAAATACAGTAGTGTAGTAGACCTAATTATTCATTAAGTACCATAATAATGACAACATTAAATACAGTAGTGTAGTAGACCTAAGTATTCATTAAGTACCACCATAATGACAACATTAAATACAGTTGTGCAGTGGACCTAAGTATTAATTAAGTACCACCATAATGGCCAACATTAAAATACAATAGTGTAGTAGACCTAAGTATTCATTAAGTACCACCACAATGACAACATTAAAATACAGTAATGTAGTAGATCTAAGTATCCATTAAGTACCACCATAATGACACAGTAGTGTAGTAGACCTAAGTATTCATGAAGTACCACCATAATGACAACATTAAAATACAGTAAAGTAGTAGACCTAAGTATTCATTAAGTACCACCATAATGACACAGTAGTGTAGTAGACCTAAGTATTCATGAAGTACCACCATAATGACAACGTTAAAAAACAGTCGTGTAGTAGACCTAAGTATTCATGAAGTACCACCATAATGACAACGTTAAAAAACAGTCGTGTAGTAGACCTAAGTATTCATTAAGTACCACCACAATGACAACATTAAAATACAGTAACATAGTAGACCTAAGTATTCATTAAGTACCACCATAATGACACAGTAGTGTAGTAGACCTAAGTATTCATGAAGTACCACCATAATGACAACATTAAATACAGTAGTGTAGTAGACCTAAGTATTCATTAAGTACCACCATGACGACAACATTAAAATACAGTAGTGTAGTAGACGTAATTATTCATTAAGTACCACCATAATGACAACGTTAAAATACAGTAGTGTAGTAGACCTAAGTATTCATTAAGTACCACCATAATGACAACGTTAAAATACAGTAGTGTAGTAGACCTAAGTATTCATTAAGTACCACCATATTGGACAACATTAAATACAGTAGTGTAGTAGACCTAAGTATTCATTAAGTACCACCATAATGACAACGTTAAAATACAGTAGTGTAGTAGACCTAAGTATTCATTAAGTACCACCATAATGGACAACATTAAATACATTAGTGTAGTAGACCTAAGTATTCATTAAGTACCACCATAATGACAACGTTAAAATACAGTTGTGTAGTAGACTTAAGTATTCATTAAGTACCACTATAATGACAACGTTAAAATACAGTAGTGTAGTAGACCTAAGTATTCATGAAGTACCACCATAATGACAACATTAAATACAGTAGTGTAGTAGACCTAAGTATTCATTAAGTACCACCATAATGACAACATTTAAATACAGTAGTGTAGTAGACCTAAGTATTCATTAAGTACCACCATAATAATCAACATTAAAATACAGTAGTGTAGTAGACCTAAGTATTCATTAAGTACCACCAGAAAGAGAACATTAAATGCAGTAGTGTAGTAGACCTAAGTATTCATTAAGTACTACTATAATAGCCAACATTAAAATACAGTAGTGTAGTAGCCCTAATTATTCATTAAGTACCACCATAATGACAATATTAAATACAGTAGTGTAGTAGACGTAAGTATTCATGAAGTACCACCATAATGACAACATTTAAATACAGTAGTGTAGTAAACCTAAGTATTCATTAAGTACCACCATAATGACAACATTAAATACAGTAGTGTAGTAGACCTAAGTATTCATTAAGTACCACCATAATGACAACGTTAAAATACAGTAATGTAGTAGACCGAAGTATTCATTAAGTACCACCATAATGGTAACATTAAATACAGTAGTGTAGTAGACCTAAGTATTCATTAAGTACCACCATAATGACAACGTTAAAATACAGTAGTGTAGTTGACCTAAGTGTTCATTAAGTACCACCATAATGACAACATACTAAATACTTTGCCAGTCTCTCCAGTAACCTACTCGTCCAAAATGAACCATCGGAAGGTGAGCTACAAAAATAATAATGTAATGACACTGATAATATTAATAAAGCCCAACAGATTTGATGTTCAGTATCAGCTTATGGTTTTGCATCCTTAAAAATCCCACACACTGAGTGACCGAATGCATTTAAAAATTCCAGATTATAATAAATTACTTTAACATTAAAACATTCTGATGCAAACATAAATATGTACACCCTTGTATTGTTTACTTGACGTGGCCAAGTCATAAATAGCAGCTGCATGCATATCCATGGCAACAGTGAAATTGGTGTGTCAGTACAGGGTTTCACCACTAGAGGTCAGCAATGATATGGGAACCGTCGTTCTTTGGGATCTGTTCAATCCAAATCAGTGTGCATGCAGCACATCAGTCTAATGCAATCAGACTATGATTATGATTACATTTCCTCACTATTTTCTTTTGTTTTCTTAGGAGGATTGTGGCTTTCTCTCCTGAGACTTTATTTACTTTTCAAAACCATGCAGCTTATCCTACCTCTTAGCATAGTATGAAGGTCAAATATTTGATCAGTTGGCCGCACCTTCCGACTGATCTTGTTCACACTTTCAGGGGTTTAGTTATGAATTATGAACAACATGTCGGGAGTGCTTTAGGTATCTGCGCTCAAGCGTCACACTGCATATTTGTAGCGTCACTGTTTTTCTGCTCGGTATTCGACCACGCTTGTTCTTGTCCGACTGGCCCACAGTTTGTTTACATCAACTCATCTAAGGCAGGGGTCCCCAAGCTTTTTGTATATATATATATATATATATACTGTATACATATATAGTCGAGGTTGTCAGGTTCAAACACTGATGACATCTATCAAACAAGACAAGAAGCAAGGAATTAAACAGAGACAGAATTAAATTTGGCTCAATTGAGGAGAGACGTCCGGACTGTACTCTTTGCACAGTCTCACCACGCATCCTCTTTTATTTGGACTTTCCCTGATTACATGGCAACAGCTGTTTCTAAGGGACGGGGGTCGTAAACAACCATCGCCTTTCAATACAGCAGTTCAAAGAAAAGGTCGTAAAACAGTCCTGGAGGGGGGTCAGGTCCTGCTTCCTCTTCGCTTTGTAGATCTCGGGTCATGACAAAATCTTTCTGTGGATTACAATACATGAAAGAAACAGAACACTTTCATGTTGCTTCCCATCCTACACAGTGGAGTTTTACAAGCCTTCTTCTTGGTAGGATCAAAGACAGCTTTTGTCTTCTGGCCGGGAACTCATGGTAACACAAAGTTTTGTGATAACTTAGATACAATTGTTCTGACAGAGGTTACTGTGGTTTATCCGTTATACAGTGCTCAATACCGGGGTAGAGCGGAATATACGTTAGGTCAGGAAAAAACCGAGAGGCTATTTCATCCCTAAAAGCCTGTTTCACAGGTTTCCCTGCTCTTCAAGTGATTTTATTAAATCCCCTGAAGAGCAGGGAAACAGGCTTATAGGGATATTAGTGTCGTCCCGATACCAATATTTTGGTACCGGTACCAAAATTATTTCGATACTTTTTGAAATAAAGGGGACCACAAAAAATTGCATTATTGGCTTTATTTTAACAAAAAATCTTAGGGTACATTAAACATATGTATCTTATTGCAAGTTTGTCCTTAAATAAAATAGTGAACATACAAGACGACTTGTCTTTTAGTAGTAAGTAAGCAAACAAAGGTTCCTAATTTAATTTCTGCTGACATATGCAGTAACATATTGTGTCATTTATCATTCTATTATTTTTTGGTAGAAAATAAATTATTAATCTACTTGTTCATTTACTGTTAATATCTGCTTACTTTCTCTTTTAACATGTTCTATCTACACTTCTGTTAAAATGTTATAATCACTTATTCTTCTGTTGTTTGATACTTTATATTAGTCTTGGATGATACCACAAATTTAGGTATCGATCCGATACCAAGTACAGGACCGGTACTTTTCAGAGGCGGTATAGTACCGCATATGATTCATTAGTATCGCGGTACTATACTAATACCGGTATACCGTACAACCCTAGTGTGTGTATGTATTTATATATATATATATATATATATATATATATATATATATATATATATATATATATATATATATATATATATATATGTACAGTATATATATTCCGAGCACGATGAATGCATTTTTAGACAATATGATTTGACTGAGCGGCTAGGAGACACCGAGAGTAACAAGCGGTAGAAAATGTATTAGAAAGGACAGATTTAAAAATATTAATAATACAAAAAATTTATAAATATATATATATAATTGTTATTATTATTCATTATTATTATTATTTTTTTTTTTTCTTTAACTTGGGCCGGATTTTGGACGCTGGCGGGCCGGATCCGGGGGCCGTAGTTTGGAGGACCTAAGGTAAAAACACTAATTTAAAATAAATAAACACATTTGTTATTAAATGTGTCATTATTAATTTTACGTAAAATTGTATTTAATTATTTCAATACTAAATCAGCTAATTATTTCACAATTTAATGGTTTATTTCACGATTATTATTTAATTCACGATGATTTTATGATTTAATTATGTATTTAATCATTTATCTAATCAACCTGTACGTCAGCTCTTAATACATTTATCCGTCAAAATCTGACTAGTGGGCGGATTCCAACACCTGATTGGCTAGCCGTCACTTCCACTTGTCTGAGGAACACTTTGAATAGAAAAGTGGTGCAGTATTGGTCGATATCTTGGTCTGAAAGTGCGGAAACAACTCCGACAACTTCAATGAATTCCTCTACTTTACCTGCTATGCGGTCTGGGTCGGCAGGTCCTGCTTCTGCATACTCGCCAAGTCTAAAATATCCACCACCAACTCTCGAAAAAATACGAGTGTATCGTCCCTCGCCGCCACTTATTTAAAGACGTCCAAGAATCCAGGCTTTAGACCAAGGGTGTCAAACTAATTTTAGATGGGGGGCCACATGGAGAAAAATCTACTCCCAAGTGGGCCGGACTGGTAAAATCACGGCACGATAACTTAAAAATAAAGACAACTTCAGATTGTTTTCTTTGTTTAAAAATAGAACAAGCACATTCTGAAATTGTACAAATCATAATCTTGTTTTTTTTGTTTTACACTTATATGTTGTGGTTAATAGTATTCTATCTTTATTTGTCGTTATTTATAATTTCTGAATAAATCGTTGGTGTTAATTTTCAAAAATATCAAAATCAAAATACAGGATGTTATTTATGTATTTTGCTCATTTTCCTCGACTGGTGCACTAACATCGTGTGGTTTATTTTATTTTTTTACATATGTAGCATCATCTACAAAGAATTGCTATTGTGACATCTAGTGGACACATTTAGAACAGCAGTTTCTTTCATGCAAAAATTTTGGCTCATTTTTATACTCAGCAAACTCATCCCGCGGGCCGGATAAAACCTGTTCGCGGGCCGTAGGTTTGACACGCCTGCTTTAGACCAAACCAATCATTGGTCTAGACTGGCTTTAGCCCCGCCCACTGACTCTGACAGATACAATTACTTATAGAGCGTTGACAAACAAGTTCATGAAATATTGAAATGGATAACTAATTAAATAATGACATCAATAATTATATAAATATTTAAATATTTAATTGAATTATTAAACAATTATATGTATTTTTACAATAAGTAAAGTGACTAATTTAATAACACATTTATGTATTTATTCCAATTACAATAAATGGCACATTTAGATATTTATTTAAATATTTATTTATTTCATTTTGTCCCATTTGACCGTCTATTGACGAAGTCTGAGGAAAATGTTTTTCTTTTCCCGTTTACTCTTTGGTTGATTGACCATAGTTGCGCGGTTTGTATTCCTTTCTGCGCAGCTGTTCGTTAAAAACAAACAAACACAATTATAAATACGAATATATTAATTTGATTTGCAGGTCAAATGTAATGACTTTTTTCCCCCCCAGACCTTTATTATTCATGAACAAAGTATTGGTGCATGCAATGTCAATGCAGGTAGCGAGTGTGCCATACGCTCATGTGATGCTTTTCCGCTTCTTTGACGTGTAAATGTTGTTACAATGTGGGATACTCATGTTAAACAACGCCAACGCATCACATAAATAGGTTCATGCATTGGGAAAACGTTTTGGATCGCTCTATAGGTCTTTTTGTGGAAAAAGTGCTAACACACACACGTCAACGCGTGCCAGACTTACAACAACGTTTACAAGGATTACACTCTGGAAGCGTGTTGAAAATCACACTTTTAACGACTACACTTTGTGAGCACGTTGGCGATGGCCCAAAGAAGAGGTTTCCGAGAAGTTTGTTCGGGGTGTGAGGCAAAGTTAACTTTCTTTTGTCTTCCTAAAGCGGCAAGCACCAGGCGGAGGTGGATAGGAGAGGCGTAATGAGGAAGGTGGAACTTTGCAGTGCTGACCAACCCTTAAATTAGTCGAATAGGTCTTCTTTAAAAATCAACGCACAGTTAGACTTATTAGGTTCCAGATTATGTGTCGTAGCTGCGGCACCTGAAGTAAATAAGTGTGTTTGTTACCACACAATATGTCATCATTTCATGTCAAGTCATCATTAAATGGCCCTGATATGCAAAAAGGCATTAATAAATCATGTTCTTTTCTAATACCTTTATAACTGATAACGGTAGTTCAACCCGGATATGCTCGTATTGAAATTAGATTTACAGCCCCGAAAAAGAGTTTTGTTCTCATTTCGATGCCCCGCCCTCCACCGTTTGACCAATTATCCGATGAATATCCGTGAGTGTGTCACATCCAGGTTGCCAGTTACGCGCCTGCCACTGGTAAAGTTACTAAACATGTCAGACCTTAGTAAATCCAAAAGGCGTCGTTCCGATTCTCAACTTCTTCATGACAAAGCCAGGAACAAAACAAGGATTTGTATCGGGGATGCCTTTGAAAGATGTAAAGATTTTTGGCTTAAATGTCTTAAGGAGGGACCCTTACCCAAACATTTTCTTAAATATCTTCCTTCAATGGCACATTAGTGCATACTTGCCAACCCTCCCGATTTTCCCGGGAGACTCACGAATTTCAGTGGCCCCGCCCGAAAATCTCCCGGGGCAACCATTCTCCTGAATTTCTCCCGATTTCCACCCGGACAACAATATTGAGGGCATGCCTTAAAGGCACTGCCTTTAGCGTCCTCTACAACCTGTCGTCACGTCCGCTTTTCCTCCATACAAACAGCGTGCCGACCCAGTCACATATTATATGCGGCTTTTACACACACATAAGTGAATGCAAGCCATACTTGATCAACAGCCATACAGGTCACACTGAGGGTGGCCGTATAAACAACTTTAACACTGTTACAAATATGCGCCACACTGTGAACCCACACCAAACAAGAATGACAAACACATTTCGGGAGAACATCCGCACCGTAACACAACATAAACACAACAGAACAAATACCCAGAACCCCTTGCAGCACTAACTCTTCCGGAACGCTACAATATACACCCCCGCTAACCCCAACCTCCAAATCCATATCGGGAGTCCAGCCAAGACACGAAAATGGCAAAAAAATTATATTCCCCCCACCTATTTTTTGCTTATATATCTTATGGGGGGGACCCTTAGCCAAAAAAATTAAAAATGGTCTTGCTTCAACAGCACATTACTGGTCCTGGAGTTGAGAGAGACGTCCCAAATTCTTACCGGGAGTCCTGGCAAGACCCGAAAATAGCAGAAAATTCATATTTCCCTCACTTTTTCCCCCCGCTTAAATGTCGCAAAGGGGGGACCCTTACCCCCGAAATGTTTTAAATTGTCTTGCTTAAATCGCATTTTACTGGTCCTGGAGTTGAGAGAAATGTCCCAAATCTTCTTCGGGAGTCCCGACAAGACCTGAAAAGGGCAGAAAATTAATATATTAATATTTTTCCTCCCTTTTTTTTTTTTTTTTTTGCTTAAACGTCGTAAGGGGGGGACCCTTACCCCCAAAAGTAAAACAATGAGATACTGTCAGGTTCAAACACTGATGACATATATTAAACAGACAAGAAGCAAGGAATCATGGAGAGACAGAGTTCAATTTAGCTCATGAGGAGAACACATGGAGCTGCACACTTAGTCACAGTCTCGCCCTACGCTCTAAGGTACAGCTCCCGCGTCCCTCTATTTATTCAGGAGTTCCCTAGTCAACATCACTGAGGCAGCCTCTAAAAGGAGTGGTCACACATATAATGCAAAGCAGCTCCAGTACGCACAATACGTGACGGAATGTGCTGGAGCCTTGTGATTTCGCCTTGTCTCTGCTTCGTCTGCGTGCTGTCGTTTTATCTTCTTTGAGGTCCTTGAAGTTCTTGGCTGTTAGTGAGCTAAAACAAAGATAACATCTGCGGCTGAGGCCACCTCTCAGACAATACGTTTTTGTCCTTGCACAGATAGAAAAAGTACAGCTTGAGCACAATAGCTAATAACTGTAGCAACGGACTTTAAGCATACTAAAGTTGTGTGATAATATATACATGATTATTCTAACAGATACCACTGTACCGAATTCAGCTCTAACACAGAGAATAAACTGAGAACATGTTTAGTCATTAACCCTCTGCAGTGCTCTTTTCCAGTCCGAAATGAACTAAACGGAAAAATGAAGCTGACGTATTTTTCGGACTATAAGGCGCACTTAAAAATCGACAGTGCGCCTTATAACCCGATGCGGCCAATGTACGGAATAATACTGGTTGTGCTAACCGACCTCGAAGCAATTTTATTTGGTACATGGTGTAATGATAAGTGTGACCGGTAGATGGTAGTCACCCATAAGAGATATGTGTAGACTGCAATATGACGCCAGTAAACAACACCAAAACTTTAAATGTTCCATTGAAAATAAAGAACATTACACAAGGCACTCAAAAATATGTCAAAATGTTTTAGTACGACTTTGAAGCCGCACCGCTTGATGGATTGTCGGCCCATTGCTGCTACCGTAGTCAGAGATACAAGTATTACTATGGTGTGTGTATAAGGACCGCAAAATGGCACCCATTCGCAGACATATTATCTGGCGTTTTGTTTCACAATTTTATGCACCTTCTGGTACCTGCTGATGCGTATTTGAGATCTGCATAAATCTTGAAAATTTGCGCACTGTAGTCCGTGGCAATGCCTTAGTCGATAAGCTTCTTGTTATGGGGTATTCACCCTCTGCTGTTGCCATTTCTAATATAAAGTACCGTAAAGTTCTAGCTTATATCTCGCTATGGAAGCGCTAAAAACTATCGGTGTAGTGAGTTTACATTATTCACCCAAGGAACTTTAGTTATTAGAAAGTTCCGGTCGGACTGTTTTTCCGGCGTTGTTGCACTAGTGAGCCCGTTATTGATTGAAGTAAAGTCTGATTGTCATTAAAACAGTTAGCTCCATCTTTTGACACTTCTTCCACTCCCGTCCTTGCACGCTACACCGCTACAACAAAGATGACGGGGAGAAGACGCTGTCGAAGGTGAGCCACGTAAATAAGACCGCCCACAAAACTGAAACGACAGAAAGCGGCTTGAAGATGATCTGTAAAACATAATCCATGCAACATTTTGACCAAAGAACCACCATTGCATGTTATGTAGACCAGTGTTTTTCAACCTTTTTTGAGCCAAGGCACATTTTTTGCGTTGACAAAATCCGGAGGCACACCACCAGCAGAAATCATTAAAAAACGAAACTCAGTTGACAGTAAAAAGTCGTTGTCGCAGTTGTTGGATATGACTTTAAACCATAACCAACCATGTATCAATATAGCTCTTGTCTCAAAGTAGGTGTATTGTCACCACCTGTCACATCACGCCCTGACTTATTTGGAGTTTTTTTTGCTGTTTTCTTGTTTGTGTTTAGTGTTTTAGTTCTTGTCTTGCGCTCCTATTTTGGTGGCTTTTTCTCTTTTCTTGGTATTTTCCTGTAGCAGTTTCATGTCTTCCTTTGAGCGATATTTCCCGCATTTACTTTGTTTTAGCTGTCAAGACTATTTAAGTTGTTGCTATCTTTTTTTCTGTGGACATTGTTGATTGTCATGTCATGTTCGGATGTAGATTGTGGACGCCACCTTTGCTCTACAGTAAGTCTTTGCTGTCGTCCACCATTCTGGTTTTGTTTACTTAATAGCCAGTTCAGTTTTAGTTTCGTTCTGCATAGCCTTCCCTAAGCTTCAATGCCTTTTCTTAGGTGCACTCACCTTTTGTTTATTTTTGGTTTAAGCATTAGACACCCTTTTACCTGCACACTGTTTCCGACATCTACAAAGCCATTAGCTACCTGCTGCCACCTACTGATATGGAAGAGTATTACACTGTTACTCTGCCGAGCTCTAGACAGCACAGACACTCAACAACAACACATCATTTGCAGACTATAATTACTGGTTTGCAAAAAATATTTTTTACCCCAAATAGGTGAAATTAGATAATCTCCCACGGCACACCAGACTGTATCTCACAGTGGTTGAAAAACACTGATGTAGACCACAAGGAAGTGTTTTACATTTAGAAAAAAATCATAATATGACTCCTTTAATGCGCCTTATAATCCGGTGCGCCTTTTGTATGAAAAAAGACCTAAATAGACTCGCTCATCGGCATTGCGCCTTATAATCCGGTGTGCCCTATGGTCCAGAAAATCCGGTATATTTTGTTTATTTTTATCTGTCAGTGTGGGAAAAATAAAGTAAGACACAATTCACAAAATCATCGTTTTTCAGTTTTAAGTCTCTTGGACACTTAGACTTCAGAAAGGCCGACACATCCTCAAATCAGGATCAGGTGAGAGAAGTTATTAATGGCTTTGATGACGATTGCCAGCCGTTCCAATGGAACAATGTCCTGCATAAAAATGGTCTTTCAAACTAACAAAGGCCCATATAGCTCATCTTTAACAATCTACCACCGAACCATTTTGCCCAACTCCACCTTGCCGGTGTGTCTGATTGGAAGTGGAGCTGAGGGCCCATTACTGGTCCAACCAGAAGCTCATCCGTCTGGTCTGTCAAGAGTCACTCTCATCTCATTAGCCCGTACCAGCTTTGAAAAATCGGTCTTGATGTTTCGACGGTGTCTTGTTCAGTGGTTGCATGGCTTCAGCCTTCCTAAGTTAACTGCAGTTCGGATGGACAGATGTACAGTTTGTCATTGACAGGATGGAATCACGGGCGGGGCGATACTGCAAATTCCGGTATCGATTGTCAATACAGTGTCAGTTGGCCTCTTGCCGACACCAATTCTGATGACAATACTTTTTATTCAAACAGATCAAGATTGAACGATTTTGTCATTTTCACTTCATTTTGATTATATTCAGAATAAACCACAGTCAACCAATACTTCTAAAACCAAACACAATTATTTTTATGTATCAAAACACTTTCGGTTGCCCTTCGTTTATCGCGGCTAATTGGTTCCAGGCCTGACCGTGTTCAACAAATGTCTGTGAAATAGGATTATAATTGCTGAATCCAATAATTTCATAGTTGGAACATACAACATACTTGCCAACCCTCCCGGATTTTCCGGGAGACTCCCGAAATTCAGCGCCTCTCCCGAAAACCTCCCGGGACAAATTTTCTCCCGAAAATCTCCCGAAATTCAAATGTCCGCTAACCCACAATATAAACAGCGTACCTGCCCAATCACGCTATAACTGTAGAATGATGGAGGGCGAGTTCTTGGTTTTTTTATGTGGGTTTATTGTTGGGCAGTTTCATTAACGTCCTCCTAGTGCGGCAACAACACACAACAACAGCAGTCACGTTTTTGTCTACCGTAAAGCAGTTCGTCTGCCGTAAACAGCAATGTTGTGACACTCTTAAACAGGACAATACTGCCATCTAGTGCATTTGATGAAAGCACTTTTGTGCGTGCCACACAGCAATGCATCATCAGAGAGGGTGTTCAGCATGGTTCGAAAAATAGTGACAGAGAATAGAACAAGGATGGACAATTCAACCCTTAACTCAACAATGAGTAGATGAGTGTTATGTGTGTATATGTGTAAATAAATGAACACTGAAATTCAAGTATTTATTATATATATATATATATATATATATATATATATATATATATATATATATATATACATATACATATATATATATATAATAAAATAAATATATATTTATAGCTAGAATTCACTGAAAGTCAAGTATTTCTTATATATATATACATATATGTATATATATATATATATATATATATATATATATATATATATATGAAATACTTGACTTAGTATTTCGTCAAGTATTTCTTATATATATATATATGAAATACTTGACTTAGTATTTCGTCAAGTATTTCTTATATATATATATATATATATATATATATATATATATATATATATATATATATATATATATATATATATATATATATATATATATATATATGAAATACTTGACTTGGTGAATTCTAGCTGTAAATATACTCCTCCCCTCTTAACCACGCCCCACAACCATGCTCCCTGCCCCCGCCCCCCACCTCCCGAAATCGGAGGTCTCAAGGTTGGCAAGTATGACATACAAAACTGTTTATGACCTTATAAATATATACAGTGCAGGCCAAACGTTTGGACACACCTTCTCAATCAATGTGTTTTCTTTATTTTCATGACTATTTACATTATAGATTGTCACTGAAGGCATCAAAACTATGACACCTGTGAAGTGAAAACCATTTCAGGTGACTACCTCTTGAAGCTGTGGTGGAATGTCCGAATCTTAAACAGCAACAAAAGTGAATTTAATACAAAAGTTTTATTTACCCATAATCAAATAGTACAAGGTTGGATTTGTCATGTCTGTGATCATGTTTTGTTTTAGTTATGTTCGGTTTTGTTTTTGGACTATTTGTGCGCTCTTGTTTTGTCACCATGACGACCGATTAGTTGCACCTGTTTTCACGTTCGGTCTCACACACCTGTTGTCAATCATGTCTGTAGTATTTAAGTCCATTGTTTTCAGTTAGTCTGGCTGGCAACATCACCCGTTATCATCACTCTGCTTCATGCCATGTTCACAGTCCCATACCAAGTAAGTTTTTGTTTCATGTTTATAGTTTTTTGCCTTTGTGCAAGTCTTTTGTTTTCATTAGCCAAGTTTTGTACCTCTGCCATTGTGCGCACCTTTCGTTTGTTCTTTTTTGATAGTGTTAAATAAAATCATGTACTCACATTCCCGTCTTGCCCGCGTCAACTTTCCGTTGCCTTCCGAGAAAACCAACCCCAAGGACCAAGTCCTGACATTATGTTGCCAACCAGACTAACTGAAAACAATGGACTTAAATACTACAGACATGATTGACAACAGGTGTGTGAGACCGAACGTGAAAACAGGTGCAACTAATCGGTCGTCATGGTGACAAAACAAGAGTGCACAAATAGTCCAAAAACAAAACCGAACATAACTAAAACAATCCATGATCACACAGACATGACAGGATTGAATTGCTATGCAAACAGACAACGTCTCCGGAGACGCTGGACGAATCGAGAATCATGCGAATCATCCATAGACTTGGTCTACTTGGCCATTTATGTGTTTCCCTCGTGTGTCAAGGTCCAGTTGTTTTCGACCTGTTTGTTCTGCAGCATCCTTGAATCCATTAGTCATAATAAACAATCAAAACATTTTGTACAATGGTCAGGCCGACCATATGTTCAACTCTAACCCATATATGCTCTTCCAATGGTTCAGCATAGAAAACAGAGAAACGAGCAGAAATTCCACTACTGACGTGTCTTTCTTTATGCTTTTCGACCTCGCTCTCTTTCCGGACTTTTGACAGACAGAAAATATGGTACAAAAGGTCAGAAATGCCACCACAAAGCTCATTGACAGAATGCCAAGAGTGTGCAAAGCAGTAATCAGAGCAAGACAGAAGGCACAAGACTTTAAAACAATATTGAGAACTTGTTGAATTAGGTTCCGACGCTGAACAACTCAAACCTAACGATGGAACGACATGCTTTTTGACGACGTTTTATCAATGTTGGGTTCTGACGTTGATTTGAAGGTTGATTTTGGTCATTTTCCAACCAATACTTTACAACAAATACAACATTGAAACAACATGGTTTTTGAAGTTTATTCAATGTCAGGTAGTGACGTTGATTTAACCATCGAAATGTGGTCATTTCCCAACCAACAACGTGGATCCAACGTTGTCTCAATTTACAAATACAACTATTTTAAAGGCCTACTGAAACCCACTACGACCGACCACGCAGTCTGATAGTTTATATATCAATGATGAAATCTTAACATTGCAACACATGCCAATATGGCCGGGTTAGCTTACTAAGTGCAATTTAAAATTTTGCGCGAAATATCCTGCCGAAAACGTCTCGGTATGATGACGCCTGCGCGTGACGTCACGGATTGTAGAGGACATTTTGGGACAGCATGGTGGCCAGCTATTAAGTTGTCTGTTTTCATCGCAAAATTCCACAGTATTCTGGACATCTGCGTTGGTGAATCTTTTGCAATTTGTTCAATGAACAATGGAGACAGCAAAGAAGAAAGCTGTAGGTGGTAGGCGGTGTATTGCGGCCGGATAACGCACCCCCCTGTAGAATGCACCCCCTGACTGTTGTGCCGGATAACACAGCCGGTGTTTCATTGTTTAGATTCCCGGAAGATGACAGTCAAGCTTTACCATTGGCCTGTGGAGAACTGGGACAACAGAGACTCTTACCAGGAGGACTTTGAGTTGGATACGCAGACGCGGTACCGTGAGTATGCATGCAGCTGTGGCTTCCAAACATTTGATCACTTGCCCGTACGTGCGTGCTGCTATGTGCATGTCACGTACGTAACTTTGGGGACTTTGGGGAAATATATCTGCTGTATGAACTTTGGGGAGGTGAACGGTACTTTGGGCTGTGGGATTGAGTGTGTTGTGCAGGTGTTTGAGTTGTATTGGCAGGTTATATGGACGGGAGGGGGGAGGTGTTTGTTATGCGGGATTAATTTGTGGCATATTAAATATAAGCCTGGTTGTGTTGTGGCTAATAGAGTATATATATGTCTTGTGTTTATTTACTGTTTTAGTCATTCCCAGCTGAATATCAGGTCTCACCCGCCTCTCACAGCATCTTCCCTATCTGAATCGCTCCCACTGCACTCTAGTCCTTCACTCTCACTTTCCTCATCCACAAATCTTTCATCCTCGCTCAAATTAATGGGGAAATCGTCGCTTTCTCGGTCCGAATCGCTCTCGCTGCTGGTGGCCGTGATTGTAAACAATGTGCAGATGTGAGGAGCTCCACAACCTGTGACGTCATGCTACTCTTCTGCTACTTCCGGTACAGGCAAGGCTTTTTTTATCAGCGACCAAAAGTTGCGAACTTTATCGTCGATGTTCTCTACTAAATCCTTTCAGCAAAAATATGTCAATATCGCGGAATGATCAAGTATGACACATAGAATGGACCTGCTATCCCCGTTTCCATCCATCCATTTTCTACCGCTTATTCCCATTGGGGTCGCGGGGGGCGCTGGAGCCTATCTCAGCTACAATCGGGCGGAAGGCGGGGTACACCCTGGACAAGTCGCCACCTCATCGCTATCCCCGTTTAAATAAGAAAATCGCATTTCAGTAGGCCTTTAAAGGAAATGCATGTATAATCAACGTTGTATCAATGTCTTGTGCCTGCTGGGAGTAATGTAATTATTTTGACAATACGAGACATGTAACAATATCAACAAAATAAAACAATGAAATATCGAAAAAGCACATAAATAGATGCAACTACAAGTGACATGATATCACACTTGACCGTATCAAACCAAATCTATTCTTATCTGGACCAAAAATAAGTTAAACAATATACAAACCTGCAGCAATCTATGCCAATCAACAGAGGGGTTAAGGGTGGCAGGCAGCCCGGTACTCAGGTTTAATTACAATTGTCGGAAAGGTTGAAATAATTTGATCTGTTGTCCTTTTCCCATGAATATTTAAAACCGCATTGCTGAGCCGACTCTTTGGTAAAAACAGTGCAGTTAAAAATCTCGTCATTTAACGAGCCTTTCAGAAATTAACAGACTCATTATCTTTCTGCAGATTTCACTCTCGTCGCTTGCTTTTTGAGGTAATTGGGTTTCGACTGAAAACTTTCAACTAAATCATAAAATCCATTGTTGGGTTTTTTTAGGGAACGAGAGGTCGATTTTATACCACCTCAGTGTTATTTTGGAGTTTTATTTCACAAGGCAGCTTGCCAAGCTATGTGCTCCATAGTGGAAAATTGTTGGAAACTTGGTGAAAGATTCCATTATTTTCGCCTGCTTGAAAAGTCATTGGGTTAAGTCATCCAGAATAAAAAGTGGGTCCCTTGTAAAGTTTCCATTTTAACACACTTTTTTTTTTTTTTTAGCATCCAGGAAATGTAAGGTTTATTTCTATATATTTTATTAGACATACAGATGCTTTTTTCCCTGTATTGATGTTTTCCCCATTCTTTTGCTTGATTGCATAACATATCGAGGAGGTCATCATGTCGTTAAAAAAGGGCGGGAGGCTAGTTAACATACTCTTAATATTCTGTTTCATAGTTTATATTTAAAATCTAATATCTTCTCTTCATTCTCTTCTTCTTGGTGTCCTTTTCAATACAAACCCGTAAAATTGTCATGTCTGTGTGATCATGTTTTGGTCATGTTCGGTTTTGTTTTTGGACTTTTTGTGCACTTTTGTTTTGTCACCATAGCAACCATTAGTTTTCACCTGTCACGTCACGCACCTGTTTCACGTTTTGAGTCACGCACCTGTTTTCGTTAATCATGTCGGTAGTATTAAAGTTCATTGTTTTCAGTTTGTCTTTCTGGTGACATCCCGCATTTATACTCTCCACACACCCTTATGACCCTTGCTGCGCTTTTTCATGCCGTTTTTTCATCCAAGTAAGTTTTCTTTATTTATGCCATAGTTTGCAAGTTTTGTTTAATTGTTCATAGTTTCTGCCAATGTGCAAGTTCTGTGTTTATAGTCTAGTTTTGTACCTCCGCCCCTGTGCGCGCCTTTTGTTTGATCCTTTTTTTTGTAGTTATAGTGTTTAAATAAATCATGTATTTACCTTCACGCCCCATCTGGTCCAATTCACTTGCACCTCGGGAGAACAAACCAAGCCATAGTCCAAGTCATGACAAAAATTCAGTTAGCTGGTCTGCTATATAACACTTTAAGCATGCAGTAATTGGGCCTAAGCACATCCAACATCTTAGCTTTACAGCTAAAATAAGACAAACCCATCCAGTCCGACTGAATTTTTTCCTACACTTTGATCCCTGCGGCTTATACAATGGTGCGGCTAATTTTATGGATTTTTCTTTGCTGACGGACGTAATGCAAATAGTCTAAAAAACATCAACAGGCTAATACACTAAAATGGTGAGTTATTGTTTGTGAAATGGCAACATCTTTTGGACGAGTTTGCTCACTGCAGGTGCTGCAGCGTCTTTCCATTTAGTGCTTTCAACCGGAAGTAACGGTGTTGTTCCGTCTTCTCGCAGTCCATAGAGTTTCTGCTCATATGGACTCTTAATTCATATTTGTAAGTTTTTCAATATAACTAAAACTGTTTATGCTTACTAAATTATACCATGTGTGATGTCTGTAGGAGTGTTTTCATGCATATTTGTACATGCTACCGCGATGTAATCGAGCGAGCGTCATTAGCATTAGCTAATATGCTAAGTGTCTGTGTTAGTATTATTCATTTACAATGGTATTCTTTTTGTATTGTTTAATAAAAAATCACAGATTCCTCAGTAAACTCACCAAGAGTTATTGGGTCTGTTTAGCTGATTGAAGAGCTAGACTTGTAATTTGTTTGATCAGCTGTTTTACTGTCGTGTTACAGACACCGTGTCAAGTTGTAGTCCCAAGTGTCCCAATAGTGTTGTCAAGTTTTCGTTCAAAGTGTCCCAATACTTTTGTCCAGTTTTATTCCTAAGTGTCCCAATACTTGTGTCAAGTTTGCGTCCTAAGTGTCCCAATACTTTTGTCCAGTTTTCGTCCTAAGTGTCCCAATTCTTTTGTTAAGTTTTATTTCCAAGTGTCCCAATACTTTTGTCAAGTTTTCGTCATAAGTGTCCCAATACTTTTGTCCAGTATTAGTTCTAAGTGTCCCAATACGTGTGTCAAGTTTTAGTCCCAAGTGTCCCAATAGTGTTGTCCAGTTTTCGTCCAAAGTGTCCCAATACTTTTGTCCAGTTTTATTCCTAAGTGTCCCAATACTTGTGTCAAGTTTGCGTCCTAAGTGTCCCAATACTTTTGTCAAGGTTTATTTCCAAGTGTCCGAATACTTTTGTCCAGTGGTAGTTCTTAGTGTCCCAATACATTTGTCAAGTTTTAGTCCCAAGTGGCCCAATACTTTTGTCAAGTTTTAGTCCTAAGTGTCCCAATACTTTTGTCCAGTTATAGTCCTAAGTGTCCCAAAATTTTGTCCAGTTTTAGTCGTAAGTGTCCCAATACTTTTGTCAAGTAGTAGTCCTAAGTGTCCCAATACTTTTGTCCAGTGTAAGTGTCTCAATACTTTTGTCCAGTGGTAGTCCGAAGTGTCCCAATACATTTGTCAAGTTTTAGTCCCAAGTGGCCCAATACTTTTGTCAAGTTTTAGTCCTAAGTGTCCCAATACTTTTGTCCAGTTATAGTCCTAAGTGTCCCAAAATTTTGTCCAGTTTTAGTCGTAAGTGTCCCAATACTTTTGTCAAGTAGTAGTCCTAAGTGTCCCAATACTTTTGTCCAGTGTAATTGTCCCAATACTTTTGTCCAGTGGTAGTCCGAAGTGTCCCAATACTTTTGTCTACTTTTAGTCCAAAGTGTCCCAATACTTTTGTTCAGTGGTAGTCCTTAGTGTCCGAATACTTTTGTCCAGTTTTCGTCCTAAGTGTCCCAATACATTTGTCCAGTGGCAGTTAAAAAATCTTTCTGTGTGAATGTACTAATTTCACAAGGTATATATCTTCGTCTTATAGTCCGATTTGGCTAATGTATGGAAAGTATCACAATGACACTGAATTAACTATAAAAAAAACAAAATGCACATACTTTACGCAAAACGGACGCGTTTGGACGTTCAATGCATAGAAGGATTTCAGTTGGACCATGACTATTTTATAAAAATACAGGTATAATGTAGAGTCTATCAATTGATTTGATAGATTTTTTAACAATTAATAGTAAAGTGTCAGTTGTCACACGGTCTACTTTACGTTGGGTGTCCGCAGTCTGGATGGGAGAATAGGAATACGATAAAATGTGCTTAACCTCAACCACTTTACAATAGGGCCTTATGTGCATAATATAAAGCATAGCTGTGCTATTTTTTTGTAGGTAAATTGTTCCGGACTACATTACTGAGAAAGCATTCCCAGTTAATCTGATGTCAACACGTCTCAATGGAAGGTTTATCACTTGGCTTTATGGTTAGAGCAAGAGTGAAAGCCCTCTTTTGTCACATTGTTTGCTAGGGCTGAGAGAGATAACATCCAATTTCCAATTCCCTTTGGCCCGGGGCTTTACTAAGGTTTGTGTCCCGCGCCGAAGAATTAGTGCCTGTGTATTATGGTCTGGCAATAAGCAGGAACAACAGAGCAGAAGAAATCGATGACCTTGCCTTTGAGAAAGAAGTGTGTGAGCAAGGGAATTCATCCGATGGGTTGTTCGATCAGGTTCATTTACACTTGTGGATGTGTGAATGCCCTTTGAATTTTTAACCTATAGCCAGCCGCATGAAGTCCAGGTATCGGTTATTCTTCTTTCCCTTCTCTTAGGCCGTTAACAAGGACATCAACCCAACGTAATGTAGGTTTTGCAGTACTTTGGAATAGGCAATTAGCATCAAACCTTGATCGTTATTCATGAAAAGGGTACACATCAATTTCATACATAATAAGAGTGAAATTTGTAATTACTATGTTAGTTGAAACCAATAAATGTCTGTTTCAGCACAGAAGGGTGTACGGGTGAACAGAGGGCAACATCTGTCTGTTGAATTATGACTCTTTGATTTGTCCCTGGTCCAGATGGGCCGTCATGCTTTCGTGATTTCACACTGCAAACACTACAGTAACTAATGACTTAGGCTCTGAGCCAATGACAGGAAGTTTCATGAGGACGAACTGAAGGCGCGATGACTGAACATCTGCAGCACCGGCACATTGTCCCTCCCACCATACCGTTTCTGTCATTGAAAGTCTTAAAATGGAAGAACATAAAGCATGCCAGCCAAGAGATCCATGCAGTCCCCTATCGGAACTCTGCCTCCTATACAAAGAGGGGGGGTGCACCACCACCGGTTGATTGCGGCAATCAAAGGCGAGGCTGTTGCCAAGCAGGCCAATATGTTCTTGGTGTACCACTCGAGAAACAGATGGGTATTTAGTCTGGTAGTTGTGTGTTTTAGCCCCTCAGAGGTAGGGTTGCCAACCGTCCCTTGAAAAACAGATTGCCTGGTATTTAGCAACAAAAGAAAACATTGCATATTCAACCTAAGAGGGACGCGCTTTGTTTGGTATGAGTCACCGTATTTTCCGGACCACTGGGGGCATCGCATTATAAGGCGCAACACAGACACAGCCGGTGTTTCGTTGTTTACATTCCCGGAAGATGACAGTCAAGCTTTACCATTGGCCTGTGGAGAACTGGGACAACAGAGCCTCTTACCAGGAGGACTTTGAGTTGGATGCGCAGACGCGGTACCGTGAGTACGCATGCAGCTGCGGCTTCCAAACATTTGATCGCTTGCCCGTACGTGCGTGCCGCTATGTGCATGTCACGTACTTTGGAGACTTTGGGGAAATATATGTGCTGTATGAACTTTGGGGAGGTGAACGGTACTTTGGGCTGTGGGATTGAGTGTGTTGTGCAGGTGTTTGAGTTGTATTGGCGGGTTATATGGACGGGAGGGGGGAGGTGTTTGTTATGTGGGATTAATTTGTGGCATATTAAATATAAGCCTGGTTGTGTTGTGGCTAATAGAGTATATATATGTTTTGTATTTATTTATTGTTTTAGTCATTCCCAGCTGAATATCAGGTCCCACCCGCCTTTCACAGCATCTTCCCTATCTGAATCGCTCCCACTGCCCTCTAGTCCTTCACTCTCACTTTCCTCATCCACAAATCTTTCATCCTCGCTCAAATTATTGGGGAAATCGTCACTTTCTCGGTCCGAATCGCTCGCGCTGCTGGTGGCCATGATTGTAAACAATGTGCAGATGTGAGGAGCTCCACAACCTGTGACGTCACGCTACTCGTCTGCTACTTCCGGTACTCTCTAATAACTAAAGTTCCTTGAGTGAATAATGTAAACTCACTACACCGGTATGTTTTAGCGCTTTCATGGCGAGTTTACTGACAGATATAAGTAAGAACTTTACACTACTTTATATTAGAAATAGCAACAGCGGAGGATGAATGTCCCATAACAAGAAGATAGAGAAAAAGAAGAAGCTTGTCCACTACGGGTCAACACGAACTACAAAGGCGGAGAAGCAAAATTTTTCAGGATTTATGCAGATCCCAAATACAGATCAGCAGGTACCCAAAAGGTAAGAAAAGTTGCTTTTGCATAATATTGCAAAACAAAACGCTAGATAATGTCTTACCTTATACACACACCATAATAATACTTGTATGTTTAATACGCCAACAATCTATCAAGCGGTGCGGCTTCATAGCTTACCAAAGTCGTACTAAAACATTTTGATAGATTTTTGAGCACTGTGTGTAATGTTCTATATTTTCAATGGAACATATAAAATGTTGGTGTTGTTTGCCATCATAGTGCAGTCTACGTGTATCTTTAATGTTTGACTGCCATCTACTGGTCACACTTATCATTACACCATGTGCCAAATAAAATTGCTTCGAGGTCGGTAGGCCAAACCAGAATTATTCCGTACATTAGACGCACTTGGATATAAGGCGCACTGTCGAGTTTTGAGGAAAAACAAATATTTTAAGTGCGCCTTATAGTCCTGAAAATACGGTAATCCTATTATAGTTAATAAAGCGATTAAAAGTGCTTCTATGGCTGTATCTCCTTGTCCACAAATGGGGTATTGTAGGATCACTATTGTTGAAAATGTTCACTTTTTTTAATGTTCATTATTCCCTCGTGGTAGCAGTAGAGAGCGCATGGATTCTTGCTAGGATTCTAAAGCTGTCTTGTCCGCATCATGCTATATCAAATGTATTGGTAACGGTGTTGTAACATACAGTACGGGCCAAAAGTTTGGACACACCTTCTCATTCAATGGGTTTTCTTTATTTTCATGACTATTTACATTGTAGATTGTCACTGAAGGCATCAAAACTATGAATGAACACATGTGGAGTTATGTACTTAACAAAAAAAAGGTGAAATAACCGAAAACATGTTTTATATTCTAGTTTCTTCAAAATAGCCACGCTTTGCTCCGATTACTGTTTTGCACACTCTTGGCATTCTCTCGATGAACTTCAAGAGGTAGTCACCTGAAATGGTTTTCCCTTCACAGGTGTCATAGTTTTGATGCCTTCAGTGACAATTTACCATGTAAATAGTCATGATATGAAGAAAACACACTGAAATGAGAAGGCGTGTCCAAACCTTTGGCCTGTACTGTATATAAAAGTAATTAATTAGGTTGCCAACCGTCGATTGCTGTCTCTTCTAGTTCTTTTTTGATATGGAAGCGGTAAAAATTACAACATGGTTGACTCAGTCGAAGTGGAGCGACGTAAATAGGACCGGCCACAAAACGGTGCATACTGAAGAGACGGTCAGAAAAACGTTTTTAAAGATGATCTGTAAAACATAATTTATGCAACATGTTGACCAAAGAACCACCATTGCATGCTACGTAGACCACAAGCAAGTGTTTTTCATTAAAATATCAGCAAAGTTGTTGAAATGTGCTGGATCTTAGTAGGATTTAACAACATTTTTATGAGTTCTTGCTTTTTGGGAGGGTCACCTTTGTTTGTGGCTAAGACCGGCTCGGTTTACCGGCAATGGACTAACCAGTCCAAACCATGAAGTGGATTATGACCAGTCACCCAGATAATGGTGACATTTTTAAATGAAAAATGAAAATATTTTAACACAATTCAAGGGAAACAACACCAATAAATATTAAAGGGGAACATTATCACAATTTCAGAAGGGTTAAAACCATTAAAAATCAGTTCCCAGTGGCTTATTTTATTATTCGAAGTTTTTTTCAAAATTTTACCCATCACGCAATATCCCTAAAAAAAGCTTCAAAGTGCCTGATTTTAACCATCGTTATACACACCCGTCCATTTTCCTGTGACGTCACACAGTGATGCCAATACAAACAAACAGCAAGGTATAGCGACATTAGCTTGGATTCAGACTCGGATTTCAGCGGCTTAACACTGTCTGATAAGATAATTACTAACAACTATGAACTAGGTTTACAGCATATGAAATACATTTGGCAACAACATGCACTTTGAGAGTGCAGACAGCCCATTTCAGGCGCGCTAAGAACATATATTTTTCCACGATTTCAGCACTCAGGTTAACCATACCTAAATAGACACAAAATACTGCATTACACAAGACTACCCGAATGTACTCGAATGATTTTAAGCTAAATTATTGGCAAACACAGTTTATGTATAATAATTTACGTAAAACCGCGAGTAATGAATAAAGTTCTCATCAATTAATATATTCTGTAGACCTACCCTCATCCGCTCTCTTTTCCTGAAAGCTGATCTGTCCAGTTTTGGAGTTGATGTCAGCAGGCCAGGGAAGCTAGGGTCGATATTCTTCTCTTGATCATCTTCGATGGCATAAGGGACGGTGTGAGCCAAGACATCCAGGGGGTTTAGCTCGCTCGTCTGCGGGAACAAACTGCCGCCATTGCTTGCCGTGCTACCGAGGACCTTTGTCCCTGAATAGCTCACACACTCCGGCAGATTCAATGGGGGTCTGGCGGCAGATTTCTTTGACTTTATCGTTGGAAATGCATCTGCTTTGAGTGTCGCAGGATATCCACACATTCTTGCCATCTCTGTCGTAGCATAGCTTTCGTCGGTAAAGTGTGCGGAACAAACGACTGACCATTTCGTCGGCTTTCCCCACACCCTCGTATTTTGAACAAATTTCGTCCAATTTCTTGCCACTTTCGCATCTTTGGGCCACTGGTGCAACTTGAATCCGTCCCTGTTCGTGTTGTTACACCCTCCGACAACACACCGACGATGGCGAATTGCTTCTCGATGTGACGTCACAACGTGACGTCATCGCTCCGAGAGCGAATAATAGAAAGGCGTTTAATTCGCCAAAATTCACCCATTTAGAGTTCGGAAATCGGTTAAAAAAATATATGGTCTTTTTTCTGCAACATCAAGGTATATATTGACGCTTACATAGGTCTGGTGATAATGTTCCCCTTTAAGAGTGTTACTAAAACGGCCTTCTTTCATCTCCGTAATATCGCTAAAATTCGTTCTATTTTATCCACTAGCGACGCTGAGATCATTATTCATGCGTTCGTTACGTCTCGTCTCGATTTCTGTAACGTATTATTTTCGGGTCTCCCTATGTCTAGCATTAAAAGATTACAGTTGGTACAAAATGCGGCTGCTAGACTTTTGACTGGAACAAGAAAGTTTGATCATATTATGCCTATACTGTATATATCTTTATATACCAACATACATATATACCTACATACATACCTATACTGGCTCACCTGCACTGGCTTCCTGTGACTTTAAAGTTTTACTACTTACGTATAAAATCCTACACGGTCTAGCTCCATTCTATCTTGCCGATTGTATTGTACCATATGTCCCGGCAAGAAATCTGCGTTCAAAGAACTCCGGCTTATTAGTGATTCCCAGAGCCCCAAAAAAGTCTGCGGGCTATAGAGCGTTTTCTATTCCAGTACTATGGAATGCCCTCCCGGTAACAGTTAGAGATGCTACCTCAGTAGAAGCATTTAAGTCCCATCTTAAAACTCATTTGTATACTCTAGCCTTTAAATAGACCCCCTTTTTTAGACCAGTTGATCTGCCGTTTCTTTTCCTTTCTCCTCTGCTCCCCCCTCTCCCTTGTGGATGGGGAGACACACAGGTCCAGTGGCCATGGATGAAGTGTTGGCTGTCCAGAGTCGGGACCCGGGGTGGACCGCTCGCCTGTGCATCGGTTGGGAACATCTCTGCGCTGCTGACCCGTCTCCGCTCGGGATGGTGTCCTGCTGGCCCCACTATGGACTGGACTCTTACTATTATGTTGGATCCACTATGGACTGGACTCTCACAATATTATGTCAGACCCACTCGACATCCATTGCATTCGGTCTCCCCTAGAGGGGGGGTTCACCCACATATGCAGTCCTCTCCAAGGTTTCTCATAGTCATTCACATCGACGTCCCACTTGGGTGAGTTTTTCCTTGCCCTTATGTGGGCTCTGTACCGAGGATGTCGTTGTGGCTTGTGCAGCCCTTTGAGACACTTGTGATTTAGGGCTATATAGATAAACATTGATTGATTGATTGATTAATTTTAGCCTTTCTCATTGGATGACATCTCTTGAGACCCGACATGTAGCTCAGACTCGACTGATGAGAGCGAATAATAGAAAGGCGTTTAATTTGCCAAAATTCACCCATTTAGAGTTCGGAAATCGGTTAAAAAAATATATGGTCTTTTTTCTGCAACATCAAGGTATATATTGACGCTTACATAGGTCTGGTGATAATGTTCCCCTTTAAAGGAAAGGGAGGAAAAACGGCTTTTGAGAAATTACCTTAAAAACCTGTCTTAGGCTGTTCTTTCAGTATTGAACTGCAACACCACTTGTTATACAGTAGGTATTTGCTGTAGCCCAGCGGCCGTATTCTCAGCTGTGTTCAGCTCACCACCGACCAGTTGGTGCAAAGAGAAGAAGCCCTAAGGGGTGCTGCACCGGATGGAGACACTCCGACTACTCTGTTTGGTACTGCTGCACATCCCGGGGCCAGTCAGAGCATCTGATACTCTTGTATATAATTCTAATTAAACAAGCTACAGTGCTGGAAGAAGGAAAGCAATTTCATCACTGTCATATTGAGTGAGTGATTACATTTTACAAAGCCTCATGGGGGCAAAGTGCTCTTCGACTTTAGCAAGGGAAAGCATGTAGCCATCGATCCAAAGTTAATTTACTTATACATGCTTCATTTTCACTTAAAGTCTTTTTTCACGGATTATTCTGTCATACAAAATACATAATCACGGAATGGCCGAGATAATAGTGTGTATGCGAACATTCTTTATCCTAGGCCAGGGGTCGGCAACCCAAAATGTTGAAAGAGCCATTTTGGTCCCCCAAAAAAATAAAACAATCGGTTTGGAGCCGCAAAAAATGAAAAAGCCTTCTATAAGTGATATGATGAAGTCAACCCATGATGTAAGTGTCTGTATTAGTTATATTAGCCTACTATCAAAATTACTTTAAAAGTCTTATACAAGTGTTATAATGAAGACAACACATGATTTAAGTGTCTATATTAGCTATATTAGCCTACTTTTATTTTTACAACATTGGAAAACATTAGTAAGCCTTCTCAGAGGGTGAGATAACTCCTCTCAATGACTGTCTTGGAATGGCCAAAGGTATAGATGTGTGTGTCCAAGTTAAAGGAAATGGTGGGCTGTCTTCTTCTAATGAATTTTTTAGAATCTATGCAAGCTGGGTAACGTTTGCTGTGGTCTGGAACAACATGGCACACAAACAACCATCAGAAATGCAGCCAATATTACATACAGATAATACGTCATGAGAAATGCAGATAAAAATGAAATACACAGAGGACATAGGAAATTAAATGAGCTCAAATATACCTACAAGTGAGGCATAATTATGCAATATGTACATAAAGCCAGCCTAAATAGCATGTTAGCATTGATTAGCTTGCAGTCAATACAGTCAACAAGTCAATAACATCAACAAAGCTCACCTTTGTGCATTCACGCACAGTATACAACGTTTGGTGGACAAAATGAGACAAAGAAGGAGTGGCATAAAGTATGTATTTTTCTGGCATGTTGAAGAAAGTTGTACATGTAAACAAACTACGGTGAGTTCAAGGACCGCCATAATGAGGACAAAACTCTAATCAAAGAATCATGTTTAATATAAACAGTGGGATTTCTAACAATTGTGGAGGATTGTGTCATGTTGTCCTCCGACAGAAACCCTATTAAAACAAAAATATATTTTTACGCCCATCTTTTTCTATTTTCATACATTTTTGAAAAAACTCCAGGGAGCCAGTAGGGCAGCGCTAAAGAGCCGCATGCGGCTCGAGAGCCGCAGGTTGCAGACCCCTGTTCTGGGCAAATAAGGCAGTATAGTGGTGCCTCGGTCAACGTCGATAATACATTGCGGAAGCAAGTTTTCCCATAGTAATCAATGTACATTTAGATATTATGTTACATAATAACACTTGTATTATACAACACCCAAAACCAGTGAAGTTGGCACGTTGTGTAAATCGTAAATAAAAGCAGAATACAATTATTTGCAAATCCTTTTCAGCCTATATTCAGTTGAAACGACTGCAAATACAAGATACTTAACGTTCGCCATGATTGGGTAGAAAAGCATCTTCCATGAAATGCTCAGTCATTCACAAACAAGGATAGGGCGAGGGTCACCACTTTGTGAACAAATGCGTGAGCAAATTGTCGAACAGTTTAAGAACAACATTTCTCAACAAGCTATTACAAGGAATTTAGGGATTTCACCATCTGCGGTCCGTAATGTCATCAAAAGGTTCAGAGAACCTGGAGAAATCACTGCACGTAAGCGATGATATTACAGACCTTCGATCCCTCAGGCGGTACTGCATCAAAAAGCGACATCGGTGTGTAAAGGATATCACCACATGGGCTCAGGAAGACTTTGGAAAACCACTGTGAGTACCTACAGTTCGTCGCTACATCTGTAAGTGAAAGTTAAAACTCTACTATGCAAAGGGAAAACCATTTATCGACAACACCCAGAAACGCCGCCGGCTTCTAAGATGCAAAATGCAAAGTGGAAAAATTGGAAAAAATTGGAAAAATCCAAATTATTTTTGGAAACTGTGGACCAAAGAGGAAAAGAACCATCCAGACTGTTCTCGGCGCAGAGTTCAAAAGCCAGCATCTGTGATGGTATGGGGGCGTGTTAGTGCCCAAGGCATGGGTACTAACAATTTTTGTGTTTGTTTACTTCAGTCATATTGCAGTCTACAAATATCTCTTATGTGTGACTGCCATCAACTGGTCACACTTATCATTACACCAAGTACCAAATAAAATAGCTTCGAGGTCGGGTCAGCACAACCAAAATGATTCCGTACATTAGGCGCACCGGGTTACAAGGCGCACTGTCGAGCTTTGAGAAAATGAAAGTATTTATAGTCCGAAAAATACGGTAACCCGCTTGGTTCAATCCCTGCTTTTCTGTTCAGCCCGGAGCATTTAGCTCGGTAGGGACTCACCCACGCAGTTTAAACTACCGAGTAAGACCGGATATTTTAGGCAGATTTTACGAGGTTCAGTTCGTGGCTTGTAACTCAAATCGTTCGTATAAAGACTGACTCACCAACGCATGGGAATCTTTGCTCGGGCACTCCATTATAAAGCTGAAACTATGTACGGAAACTGAGGCGAAAATGTTTGTCGATGACAAAATGATACGAAAAGTGGGGCGTCTGAAGATTTCTTTTCCCCTCTCCTCTCGCTGTTTATCATAGGCGTAAACAGCCATTCCGCCGTCCCACCACCTTGAGCCCACCAAAGTGATCTCTTGATGGTGTTGAGCCCCACAGCAGTGAACACAAATGTCAGCTAGATTAACAACGTAATTGGCGTGGCGTGGGTGCGGCTTTCTCAAGCCAAGGGCCAAGCTGAGAGCTGAGATGAATCAGCGAGGAAGATAATTCACAGACGCCACGTCTGAGCAAAGCGGAGCAGGCGACGTGAAGGGATCTCCCGTTTTCTCCATTCTTCACGCACGGATGCACACCGCTAGCATCCGCGTCCATACATAAATTATCACACTCGAGACCTCGGAGAGGCAGAAACACGACAAACATCCGCATTCATTTGTGAACACACTTTCTCATCAGTCGAGTCTGAGCTACATGTCGGGTCTCAAGAGATGTCATCCAATGAAAAAGGTTAAAATTAATCAATCAATCAATCAATGTTTATTTATATAGCCCTAAATCACAAGTGTCTCAAAGGGCTGCACAAGCCACAACGACATCCTCGGTACAGAGCTCACATAAGGGCAAGGAAAAACTCACCCCAGTGGGACGTCGATGTGAATGACTATGAGAGACCTTGGAGAGGACCGCATATGTGGGTGAACCCCCCTTCTAGGGGAGACCGAATGCAATGGATGTCGAGTGGGTCTGACATAATATTGTGAGAGTCCAGTCCATAGTAAGAGTCCAGTCCATAGTGGGGCCAGCAGGACATCATCCCGAGCGGAGACGGAGCGGTCCACCCCGGGTCCCGACTCTGGACAGCCAGCACTTCATCCATGGCCACCTAACCTGTGTGTCTCCCCCTCCACAAGGGAGAGGGGGTAGCAGAGGAGAAAGGAAAAGAAACGGCAGATCAACTGGTCTAAAAAAGGGGGCTCTATTTAAAGGCTAGAGTATACAAATGAGTTTTAAGATGGGACTTAAATGCTTCTACTGAGGTAGCATCTCTAATTGTTACCGGGAGGGCATTCCATAGTACTGGAATAGAAAATGCTCTATAGCCCGCAGACTTTTTTGGGGCTCTGGGAATCACTAATAAGCCGGAGTTCTTTGAACGCAGATTTCTTGCCGGGACATATGGTACAATACAATCGGCAAGATAGAATGGAGCTAGACGGTGTAGGATTTTATACGTAAGTAGTAAAACCTTAAAGTTACGTCTTTTAAGTGCACAGGAAGCCAGTGCAGGTGAGCCAGTATAGGTATGTATGTAGGTATATATGTATGTTGGTATATATGGATGTGTGGATGTGGGGGTCAAGCAAGGGTATGTCCTTGCCCCAACCATATTCAACATGTTCATTTCCACTGTCACCCTCCTTTCCCATAAACACCTGGAACCCGACAGATGGGATTCAGATACAATACCGGCGGGATGGTAATCTTTTTAACATCCGTCGCCTCCAAGCCACCACTAAACTTACCACCCAGCATATTCTGGAACTACAGTATGCAGATGACTGCGCTGTACTTGCACACTCACCAGAGCCTCTCCAGCGCGCACTGAATGTGGTAGCCTCCATCTACAGTGCCATTGGTCTTCAGATAAACACCAAGAAAACACAAATACTCGTGCAGGAGTTTACTCCCCAGCCAGACACGCCGATCTTCACCCTTGACGGGCACCCATTAGCCACCGTCCCCCACTTCACCTACCTCGGTAGCACCCTGTCGCCATCCTGCACCATTGACGATGACGTCCAGGCCCGTATTGGTCTGGCCTCTGCTGCCTTTGGAAGGCTACGGTCCAGGGTTTTCCTGAACAGGAATCTAACCAACTCCACCAAGACAGCCGTGTATAAGGCAGTCTGCCTCTCCACGCTGCTCTATAGTTCTGAAACCTGGACACCCTACCAGAGGCACATCCAGAGTCTCGAGGCCTTCCACATCCGCTGCCTCCAAAGGATCCTAGGTCTGACCTGGGAAGACAGGGTGCTCTACACTGAAATGTATGACCGGACCAACACACCCAGCATCACAGCACTCCTTGGCCAAAAACACCTAAGATGGGTCGGACATGTGATCCGTATGCCAGCCCACCGCCTACCCCGTCAGATATTGTATGGCCAGCTTTCAGTCGGTCAAAGGTCTGCCGGGGGCCAGAAAAAAACGTACAAGGACCACATTAAAACTCTCCTGAAAAAGTTTGACATCAAACCACCAGCACTGGAGTCCCTGGCTGCTGACCGCCAGACCTGGAGCTCTACCTGCCACCAGGGAATCACTCATCTTCAGGAGAAGTTCACAGAGTGTAGAGCACAGCGGCGTACACAAAGACATCAACGTGCCACAGCACCAGCGACCATCACTGCTGCCTTCCCCTGCCCCTCCTGTGACAAAGTCTGTGGATCACGCATAGGTCTGAGCAGCCACCTGGCTATGCACAGGCGAAAGGCACAACAATAACCAATCCAATACTTCGTTTGGAGCAACGTCATCATCGAAATCGATGGACTGCCATAAGCAAGTAATATGTAGGTATATATGTATGTTGGTATATAAAGATATATATAGTATAGGCATAATATGATCAAACCTTCTTGTTCCAGTCAAAAGTCTAGCAGCCGCATTTTGTACCAACTGTAATCTTTTAATGCTAGACATAGGGAGACCCGAAAATAATACGTTACAGTAATCGAGACGAGACGTAACGAACGCATGAATAATGATCTCAGCGTCGCTAGTGGATAAAATAGAACAAATTTTAGCGATATTACGGAGATGAAAGAAGGCCGTTTTAGTAACACTCTTAATGTGTGACTCAAAGGAGAGAGTTGGGTCGAAGATAATACCCAGATTTTTTACAGAGTCGCCTTGTGTAATTGTTTGGTTGTCAAATGTTAAGGTGGTATTATTAAATAGGTGTCGGTGTCTAGCAGGACCGATAATCAGCATTTCCGTTTTCTTGGCGTTGAGTTGCAAGAAGTTAGCGGACATCCATTGTTTAATTTCATTAAGACACACCTCCAGCTGACTACAATCCGGCGTGTTGGTCAGCTTTAGGGGCATGTAGAGTTGGGTGTCATCAGCATAACAATGAAAGCTAACACCGTATTTGCGTATGATGTCACCTAGCGGCAGCATGTAAATACTAAAGAGTGCAGGGCCAAGAACCGAACCCTGGGGAACTCCGCACGTTACCTTAACATAGTCCGAGGTCACATTGTTATGGGAGACGCATTGCATCCTGTCAGTAAGATAAGAGTTAAACCACGACAAGGCTAAGTCTGACATACCAATACGTGTTTTAAGACAAAATTAAGACATGCAATCAGAAAAAAAGGTGTTTTTGTTTTGGCTGTAGTTTTATTTTAGGTCATAGGTAACAGTGAAATTATTACACACTTGTTCCTTCCAAACTGAAAAGGGAACGTTTATGTACACTCATCAGATCTTGTTATTTTTCTGTGTGCAATTATTGTAGAAAACCCAAAACCAGTGAAGTTGGCACGTTGTGTAATTCGTAAATAAATGCAGAATACAATGATTTGCAAATCCTTCTCAACTTATATTCAATTGAATAGACTGCAAAGACAAGATATTTAACGTTCGAAATGAGAAACGTTTTGTTTTCTTCCGCAAATAATCATTGACTTAGAATTTAATGGCAGCAACGCATTGCAAAAAAGTTGGCACAGGGACATTTTTTACCACTTAGCCGCTGTCTTGCATTTATATCTAACACGTTCGTGCAAACTGGCACAGTTATGCACAAATGACGGTGAAAAAGGAGGCGATTGCACTGCAATGACAGGCGATGGAGAGAGAATACTCCATCCGGGTGCGTCTCAGCATATTGGTAAATTTATGGCTCCATTCATCTCACAGACAAATGTTTTTTTTTATGTAAGTATAGATCATACTTGCCAACCCTCCCAGATTTTCCGGGAGACTCCCGAAATTCAGCGCCTCTCCCCAAAACCTCCCGGGACAAATTTTCTCCCGAAAATCTCCTGAAATTCAGGCAGAGCTGGAGGACACGCCCCCTCCAACTCCATGCGGACCTGAGTGCGTCCGCTTTCCCACAATATAAACAGCATGCCTGCCCAATCACATTATAACTGTAGAATGATGGAGGGCGAGTTCTTGGTTTCTTATGTGGGTTTATTGTTAGGCAGTTTCATTAACGTCCTCCCAGCGCGGCAACAACACACAACAACAGCAGTCACGTTTTCGTCTACCGTAAAGCAGTTCGTCTGCCGTAAACAGCAATGTTGTGACACTCTTAAACAGGACACTACTGCCATCTACTGTACATGCATATGTGACAATAACATCTAGGGCTTTTAGAGAGTGCAGTGCACAACTGCGCACACAACAAGGAGACGAAGCAGAATGCATCATCAGAGAGGGTGTTCAGCATGGTTAGAAAAATAGTGACAGAGAATAGAACAAGGATGGACAATTCAACTCTTAACTCAACAATGAGTAGATGAGTGTTATGTGTGTGTATATGTGTAAATAAATGAACACTGAAATTCAAGTATTTCTCTTATATATATATATATATATATATATATATATATATATATATATATATATATATAATAAAATAAATAAATAAATATATATATATATAGCTAGAATTCACTGAAAGTCAAGTATTTCTTATATATCCTTGGTGAATTCTAGCTGTAAATATACTCCTCCCCTCTTAACCACACCCCCACCCACGCCCCCACCCCAACCACATTTTCCCGTGTGTCGTGTTTTAGTTCTTGTCTTGCGCTCCTATTTTGGTGTCTTTTTCTCTTTTTTTGGTATTTTCCTGTAGCAGTTTCATGTCTTCCTTTGAGCGATATTTCCCTCATCTACTTTGTTTTAGCAATCAAGAATATTTCAGTTGTTTTTATCCTTCTTTGTGGGGACATTGTCGATTGTCATGTCATGTTCGGATGCACATTGTGGACGCCGTCTTTGCTCCACAGTAAGTCTTTGCTGTCGTCCAGCATTCTGTTTTTGTTTACTTTGTAGCCAGTTCAGTTTTAGTTTCATTCTGCATAGCCTTCCCTAAGCTTCAATGCCTTTTCTTAGGGGCACTCACCTTTAGTTTATTTTTGGTTAAGCATTAGACACCTTTTTACCTGCACCCTGCCTCCCGCTGTTTCCGTCATCTACAAAGCAATTAGCTACCGGCTGCCACCTACTGATATGGAAGAGTATTACACGGTTACTCTGCCGAGCTCTAGACAGCACCGACATTCAACAACAAAAACACATAATTTGCAGACTATAATTACTGGTTTTCAAAAAATATTTTTAACCCAAATAGGTGAAATTAGATTATCTCCCACGGCACACCAGACTGTATCTCATGGCACACTAGTGGTTGAAAAACACTGGTTTAGACTATTGAAATGCCCTGCTCACTGGTTTTCCCAAAAATAATATTAGTAGTCTACAATAATTACACTACTCAGCTGCACACGTGATGACCAGGACCAGAGGGCGGGAGCACATTAGACAAGTTTTAACGTTGCTGCAATGGCTCCCCATCCGCTTCAGGGTCTATTTTAAAGTTCTATTTTTAAATGTCTTAATGGCTTTGCGCCTTTTTATCTGTCTGATCTGCTTTTACTGTATCAACTCTCTCGACTTCACTACGTAACCAAGTAAAATATTTGAAATCTTCGCCTATTCGGGGATCCCCTAAACCTGACTTCGCCAGATAGATTTTGGTTCAGCCGGTGCCCTCTGCCCACAGAATTGACGGTACGGGTTGCTCACTGCCATGCAATCTTAGACCTCGCGAATGCTGGCTGAAGTGGCCTCAACTAGCCTGTCATTCTGAGTCCGAGAGCCTGCCGAATGTACGTCAAGTGCTTCCGCGGCCACCACTAAACAGCCTTTTAGAAAGAATGTCCTTTCGCGAGCCAGTCTTCAGTGCACTGAAGTGTGGTTTGGAATGAGGCCCGCTGCCCAGCTCGACTGTGTTGACTGTAACGACGTGACCCCCCCACTCCAGACAACGATAACGGCCAAGCCCACAGCCACAGCCGGCGACTGGGAAGAAGCACCTAAACTTCCTCTCCTGGCTGGTGCAGTCAGTCAGTGGTCCTCGGACAATCACCTGGCACTTTAGTGAGGGACTCAACGATATCCCCCATCAGCACAATCAGCAGTACTGTGTCGCACACAAGAAAAACTCAAACATCATGACAAACGTCACACAGAGCACAACAGTCAAAAACCTTCACTTAGATCAGGGGTGTCCAAACTACGGCCTCTTCAATTTGGCTTGCGAGAGACGTCTTGAGTTCGGAATGCTTACAAATCCATCCATCCATCCGGGGGATCCCGAGGCGTTCCCAGGCCAGCCGGGAGATATAGTCTACCCGTGTCCTGGGTCTTCCCCGTGGCCTCCTACTGGTCGGACGTGCCCTAAACGTTCGGTGGCATCCTGACCAGATGCGTGAACCACCTCATCTGGCTCTTCTCGATGTGGAGGAGCAGCGGCTGTACTTTGAGCTTGCAGAGCTTCTCACCCTATCTCGGCGGAGGAAACTCATTTAGGCCGCTTGTACCCGTGATCTTGTCCTTTCGGTCATAACCCAAAGCTCATGACCATAGGTGAGGATGGGAACGTAGATCAACCGGTAAATTGAGAGCTTTGCCTTCCGGCTCAGCTCCTTCTTCACCACAACGGATCGATACAGCGTCCGCATTACTGAAGACGCCGCACCGATCCGCCTGTCGATCTCACGATCCACTCTTCCCTCACTCGTGAACAAGACTCCGAGGTACTTGAACTCCTCCACTTGGGGCAGGGTCTCCTCCCCAACCCGGAGATGACACTCAACCCTTTTCCGGGCGAGAACCATGGACTCGGACTTGGAGGTGCTGATTCTCATCCCAGTCGCTTCACACTCGGCTGCGAACCGATCCAGTGAGAGCTGAAGATCCTGGCCAGATGAAGCCATCAGAACCACATCATCTGAATAAAGCAGAGACCTAATCCTGCAGCCAGTGCTTTCAAAAGAATCTTAAATACAAAGCGATCTGCGAAATGCTACAGATGTGCTACCATCTTGTGGACAATATGAGTAGATCAGATCAATAACCCTTGAAAGGTCGTGTACTTATGACACAATCCAAACAACCTTCCTTAGTCATGGTGCAAAAAAAAAATTGCAACTAACATAAAGGTCAACAAACATGGTCAGTCCGCACGGATGAGCGAGGATACGTCCAAGGAGTCCGAGGTGTCCGATACCTGCTCATTCAGTCAAGACACCGTGAAGCTCGTCCTTCCCGGCGCTCAGCACCAGCTCCGCAGCCCTGTCCCTTCCTCCGCATATCCTCCAGTCTCTCCAAACGGACTCTCGTGTGGCAGAGACCCCGCAGCTGGTCTCCATGTCCAAAAATCTCCCGGGAGTCATATCCAGAAGTTCACAAAAAAGCACAGCAGAAGTCACGAAAGTAGCGCCCCTCGTCACACAGTGGGTACCGAACCAAAAGGCAAAACAAATTAAAAACATAAATAAAATAAAAGGTTATTGTTTGAACATGCTACAACACTTATTTGGATCTTAGTCATACTTGCCAACCCTCCCGGATTTTCCGGGAGACTCCCGAAATTCAGCGCCTCTCCCGAAAACCTCCCGGGACAAATTTTCTCCTGAAAATCTCCCGAAATTCAGGCGGAAGCTGGAAGCCACGCCCCCTCCAGCTCCTTGCGGACCTGAGTGACGTGTCAACAGCCTGTATTCACGTCCGCTTTCCCACAATATAAACAGCGTGCCTGCCCAAACACGTTATAACTGTAGAATGATCGAGGGCGAGTTCTTGGTTTTTTATGTGGGTTTATTTTTAGGCAGTTTCATTAACGTCCTCCCAGCGCGGTAACAACAAACAGCAACAGCAGTCATGTTTTATTCTACCGTAAAGCAGTTTGTCTGCCGTAAACAGCAATGTTGTTGTAATATATTGAGCTGGAGGCAATAACCAGGCGAGGTGATAAAGTACGTCTCTTTACTGTAGACTTCAGAACAGACTCACACACTTGACGTCAGGTGCGCAACACCGCGTAAATCGTTGGCCAACCAAAAAGTAACCCCAGTACGCTATAGCCAACATTCACCAGGAGATGGCAACAGACAAACATAGATTACTCTATTACATGCCTCCCCTTTTAGAAATGTAGAAGTTACTCAAAATAAATAAACAACCCAACCCAACCAAAAAATGCTCAATTAAAAAACTGTACTTAAGCCACATTCTTTTTCTTTTTGTTTTAATACTAAACTCTTAACCCTCATTTGTAAACAATAACATGCTTATCATACAAACAGTATTTGTACATCTTTAACACAGATTTTTATACTGTCTTCAGAGATTCAGTTTTTTTGGTGGTACTCGAAACCTTTCTGGGTACCTGCGAAAGGGTGTTCAGCATGGTTAGAAAAATAGTGACAGAGAATAGAACAAGGATGGACAATTCAACCCTTAACTCAACAATGAGTGGATGAGTGTTATGTGTGTGTATATGTGTAAATAAATGAACACTGAAATTCAAGTATTTCTTTTATTTATATTTATATATATATATATATATATATATATATATATATATATATATATATATATATATATATATATATATATATATATATATATATATATAGCTAGAATTCACTGAAATTCAAGTATTTCTTATATATATATATATATATATATATATATATATATATATATATATATATATATATATATATATATATATATGAAATACTTGACTTGGTGAATTCTAACTGTAAATATACTCCTCCCCTCTTAGCCACACCCCCGCCCCACCCCGATCACGCCCCCCCCCCCCCCCCCCACCCCCCACCCCTACCTCCCGAAATCGGAGGTCTCAAGGTTGGCAAGTATGATCTTAGTAGATCAGGCCCCATTTGCGACTACGCTAAGGACATTAGTAGTTAACTTTCTGCACTTTATTAACAGTACATTAATATTCCTGTTCATCTCATGTAGGAGAATTGTTCTAAAGGTTTTATCTCAGCCTCCCTCTATCTTATCTGAATCTTATCAGAGTTGTACTCCCACAGTCGCTCGTTAATTAAGATGGTGGCCATGATCTACAGACTTTTATCGAAGAGGAAATTGTTGAGGGTGTGCATGCGAGATGGCAGAGCTTGTACCAGTGAGAACAGAACGGAGTCTACAGTATCCGATAGTATCTTTACATTAAACGAGAGTCGTCCGAGAACATTCAAACAAACAGGAGGACTTGATGAAAAACAATATTTTCTGCATCTGCAACAACATACAAACAAATAGCATGATTACGAGCATAATTCCTTCGAAATGGTCTATGTACAGCATTTTAATCAGCCTAAGTTACTTCCTCTCTGATATTGCAATGAAATGAGTCATGGCGTATTCGGTATGATAAATTACCCCTGGCACCTGGTTCATATTGTCATTAATTAATCATACCTTTGTAATAATTTCACACTGATAGAGAGCCATTTTACCACAGACTCTAGGCACACAGGATATTCTTTTGCCACCAAACTTAATTAGAAAATGACAAATGTTCTAGTTCTTGGTCCAAAATGTTTCCAAAGGTCAGGCTACCTGTGACTTTATCCTTTTTTTAATTTATAGCTCTCCCGGAGTAGATGTTAACTTTGTGACGGCTCTCGTGTGTACCGCGTTAAACACGCACAGCCTTGGTTTTGAGTAGAGATGTCCGATAATGGCTTTTTTGCCGATATCCGATATTCCGATATTGTCTTAATTACCGATTCCGATATCAACCGATACCGATACATACAGTCGTGGAATTAACACATTATTATGCCTAATTTTGTTGTGATGCATTAAACAATGTAACAAGGTTTTCCAAAATAAATCGACTCAAGTTATGGAAAAAAAAATGCCAACATGGCACTGCCATATTTATTATTGAAGTCACAAAGTGCATTACTTTTTTTTTAACATGCCTCAAAACAGCAGCTTGAATTTGGGACATGCTCTCCCTGAGAGAGCATGAGGAGGTTGAGGTGGTGGGGTAGGTGGTAGCGGGGGGTGTATATTGTAGCGTCCCGGAAGAGCTAGTGCTGCACGGGGTTCTGGGTATTTGTTCTGTTGTTTTTATGTTGTGTTTGTCATTCTTGTTTGGTGTGGGTTCGCAGTGTGGCGCATATTTGTAACAGTGTTAAAGTTGTTTTTACGGCCACCCTCAGTGTGACCTGTATGGCTGTTGCATTCACTTGTGTGTGTGAAAAGCCGTAGGTATTATGTGATTGGGCCGGCACGCAAATGCAGCGCCTTTAAGGCAAGCCCCCTCAATATTGTAGTCTGGGTGGAAATCGGGAGAAATTCGGGAGAATGGTTGCCCCGGGAGATTTTTTGGGGGGAGCACTGAAATTCGGGAATCTCCCGGGAAAATCGGGAGGGTTGGCAAGTATGACTGGGAGAGGCAACTGCTCTGTACTTCTCCCTACGTCCGTGTACCACTCCGTACAGCGGCGTTTTAAAAAGTCATACATTTTACTTTTTGAAACCGATACCGATAATTTCCGATATTACATTTTAAAGCATTTATCGGCCGATGATATCGGCAGTCCGATGTTATCGGACATCTCTAGTTTTGAGGGAATATTTGGGTACACATTTTGACATTTGGAGGTGTCGACATCGCCATGTAAAATTGCTGATTGCTAATCAGTAGCATGTATATGGCAAATAGCATCAAGCTAGCGCATTTTGGTGCAGCGTTCCTTTACGTTCAAGCAATTTTTATCCGGGAAATACTTTCTTTCTTGGCATGGACAATTGCAACATGCGGCGTGGCGCAGTGGAAGAATGGCCGTGCGCGACCCGAGGGTCCCTGGTTCAATCCCCACCTAGTACCAACCTCGTCATGTCCGTTGTGTCCTGAGCAAGACACTTCACCCTTGCTCCTGATGGGTGCTGGTTAGCGCCTTGCATGGCAGCTCCCTCCATCAGTGTGTGAATGTGTGTGTGAATGGGTAAATGTGGAGGTAGTGTCAAAGCGCTTTGAGTACCTTGAAGGTAGAAAAGCGCTATACAAGTACAACCCATTACTTACCTTTAAATGAGTACGCTCTAAGTGCTGCTTAAGTGATTGTTTCATCGCCACGTGTTTGAGCTGTTGTCTGCAATCAGACGTGAAATTGATATAAGATATGCACATATAGCACCATTTGATTTTACGCGAATCGACACACGGTAGGACAGACATAATTTGGTTGATGCCGATAATACCACAATCGGTACCCACGCCTAGCGGTGTTTATTTGAAATGTCTTCTTGGAGTGTTGCATGGGTTCTGTTATTTCACTAATGATAATACAGTATTATCCGGACTATAAGGCGCACTTAAAATCCTTTTTTTCCCCTTCAAATCTCGACAGTGTGCCTTATAAACCGGTGCGCCTAATGAACAGAATAATTCTGTTTTTTTGCTTACCAACCTCAAAGCTATTTTATTTGGCACATGGTGTAATGATAAGTGTGACCAATAGATGGCAGTCAAACATATGAGATACATGTAGATAGATAGATGGATAGAGAGGAGAGTTCCCTCAGGAAAATAAAAATTCCAGCAGCAGTGTACAGAATTGAGATCGAATTTAAAAAGTAAATAATGGGGGTATAAATGGAAACAAAATAGAAAAATATTACAATAAGAATAAAAAATAAAAAGCAACAATGAGAATAAAAATATAATAAGAATATAATAAGAGAAACTAGGCAGTAGTGACCATGTTATGAAAAAGTATTTCACTGTTATTGTTTTGCATCCCCTGTCATCCTAACACCCATTGGATCAAGACTTTTGTCACTAATTTCGTGTCTCGGGGTCCACGTTAATGAATGACGGTTAACGGCGAGCGAGGTTGCATTCACAAACACCCGGAATTTTGACCGTCTACACAAGAAAGCCATTTTTCCCACGTTCTTAAATGCGCTGTATTGCTGCAGTATTTATGACAATTTCTTGAATATTTATGAATGTGTTACTTTGTTATCATTTAAATTGACTTACCGCATTTTTCGGAGTATAAGTCGCACCTGCCGAAAATGCATAATAAAAAAGGAAAAAAACATATATAAGTCGCCAAACTATGGAAAAAAACTGCGACTTATAGTCCGAAAAATACGGTACTTGAAGTTAAAGTTAAGTTAGTTAAGTTAAAGTACCAATGATTGTCACACACACACACTAGGTGTGGTGAAATTTGTCCTCTGCATTTGACCTATCACCCTTGTTCACCCCCCCTGGGAGGTGAGGGGAGCAGTGAGCAGCAGCGGTGGCCACGCCCGGGAATCATTTTTGGCGATTTAACCCCCAATTCCAACCCTTGATGCTGAGTGCCAAGCAGGGAGGTAATGGGTCCCATTTTTTATAGTCTTTGGTATGACTCGGCCCGGGGTTTGAACTCACAACCTACCGATCTCAGGGCAGACACTCTAACCACTAGGCCACTGAGTATTTATAGTCGAGGTTTCTGTGGTTTATCCGTTATACAGTGCTCAATACCGGGGTAGAGTGGAATATACGTTAGGTCAGGAAAAAAAATACAGAGGCTATTTCATCCCTACAAGCCTGTTTCGCATGCTAACATTAGCATACTAAGATTAAAGTGCAAGTTTTTTGTTAGCTAATTTTACACTTTTTACTCTAATTCCCCAGCCTTATGTCTTTGAGTCATATAACTTGGTATGTGACACAAGCTAACTGTTAGCATGGTAACGTAAGCTTGCTAACATGCTAACATTAGCTTGCTAACTTTTTGAGCTGGTTTTGCTACCATTTACCCCAAGGTCATATAACTTGGTATGTGACACTTTTTAACTGGTAGCAAGCAAACGATAGCATGCCAGCAAGCTAACTTAAGCATGCTAACTTTTTTCATCTAATTGTACACTTTTTTCCCCCCTATTTCCACAGCCTTGACACCTTAGAGTCATAAAACTTGGTATATGAAACATTCTGACTGTTATTATGCTATCGTTAGCACACATGCTAAGTGTTAGCATTTTTATTTAAACATGCTACTGTTTTAGGCTACCTTTGTACAGTTACACCTAAAACTCACGGATTCAGACACTCGAAACAGGCTTGTCGGGATGAATACGCCTCTGTGGTTTTTCCTGACCTAACGTATACTTGAAGTATTTATATTACTAGTCTGTTCAACTTGAATGACAAAAAATTCAGAAATGTGGTTTCTTTTAACAAAAAATGTGCATGTTTTCCATTTTTTTTAGGTATCGGTTCAGGCACTGTTTCAGCATTGGTACCATTTTTAAAGTACATGTTAGAATAATTGTTTCTAGGTTATCACAAAAACTTTGTGTTACATTAAGTGCCCGGTGAGAAAGAAAAGCTGTCTTTGAAACCTACCAAGAAGAAGGCTCGTAAAACTCCACTATGTAGGGGGGAAGCAAGATGAAGGTGTTCCTGTTTCTTTCATGGATTATAATCAAACAGAAATATATTGTCTGACCCAAGGACTATACAAGCGAAGAGGAAGCAGGACCAGAATCCCCTCCAGGCGACCTCTTTTTGAACTGTTTTACGAACCTCTACTTTGAACTGTTTTACGAACCTCTTCTGTGAAATGTTTACGACCTTTTCTTTTGAACTGTTCTGTAACCGAAAGCAACGCTGTTTACGACCCACTTCCCTTTGGAAGCAGCTGTGGTCATGTGGTCAGGGAAAGTCAAATAAAGGAGGAGTTGTACAATCTTTCGCCAGAGCGTGCTGAGATACTGTATAAGGGTACAGTGTACAGGTGACTCTCCTCAATTGAGCCAAATTGAATTCTGTCTCTGTTTAATTCTTTGCTATTGTCTTGTTTAATAGATGTCATCAATGTTTGAACCTGACAGTACACATGTTACTAGAATGGATTAAGATGTAAATACCCATCCCTACCTGGATCTTCAATCATGAAACCCCCACAGCTGCTTTTTTGTATCAGTCCAAAGGGCCAAAATAACGAGGCAGCAACCAAGGTGTGCTTTTGTGTGTTTTGCCTTGAAGCTTAAGCCAAGAACGTGTGAGTAAGAAGTGCGATTGCTCCCGACACTATTTAGACATGACCAAAAATAAAGACGACAACAAAAAGTAGCTAACAAGTATGATTCAGACACTTTTGCATCGGACCAAAAACTTTTACGTCTTTTGAAGACGAGAACCACAAGGTTTAGGAAGCTACCAGGAAGACCCAGGACACGTTGGGGAGGCTATATCTGGGCTTCCCTGCTTAGGCTGCTGACCTCGGATAAGATGGATGGATGGATGGAAAACTAGAACCACCAAAGACAATTGTTCCTTCTTTATTTTTATTTTTTTTACCACTAAAGGAGAAGAACATGCATATCAACCCACTGAGTAGTTGGTTGCCATAACAACATACTGTGTAGTGCAAAGGCTATACCAGACAGGTTACTCTGGATTTATTGAGCTGTGGCGTTTGCATTGCAATCATAAAAACAAAGCAGCTGTTTGAGTGACACCTTGCTGCTGTACGAACATGAAGCCAACGGCTGTGCTTATGACTTTGAACTAACTTTATATTCATGCACATTTTTAAATACATTTAAATAAACAAAAACAAATGATAAATGTATGCATTATCCTGTTATATCTCACATTCTATATTGTGTTTTGGAAAAAGGTTGTCATAAACGTTACTGGGGGAACGGGGTGTGCCAGGACCAGCCTCGAAGACAGCGACAGGTGAGTAGATGGCCCAGGTGGGCCTTGTTATCTAATCACCCGTGGCCTGTATTAGCAGCAGCCGGTATGAGACACGTGGTTGGAGTTGGAAATGCTGATGAGCGGACGCAGGAGGAAAAGACATTGTGCTGGAAAGCAGAAGCCTATTGCTATTTATGAAAATAAAACAGTGTTATACCCTGAATTCTGGGCTCTCCTGGCAGTGTGTGGTGGTCCGAAGAACCCACGAGAGGGCAACTTCCACAGTTACTTCATAATTCATAAAAAAAGACAAAAAAAATTTTCTGCATATGTAAATGTATTCAGTTATAAACATTCATTCACTTTCTTCTTTCCTTCATGGTTCTAAACTTTACCGCTGCCGGGTATTTTTCTTTATATTTTTATTGTAATATTTTCAGAATGTGTTTGTTCTATTTTTGGCCAAAGTAGGACAAAGAAAACAATCTGCAGTTGTCTTTATTTTTTTGTTTTAATGCCATAATTTTTTTGATAATCAGGCCCGCTTGTGCACAGATTTCCCTCCATGCGGCCCCTGAGCTTTTCAAATTTTCTTGTAATCGGACAATATTTTTGGTATATTAGATGGATTTTTTACCTGACATGTTTTGACTGTCAGGTAAAAATTCCATCCAATATACCGAAAAAAAAATAAAATAAATAAATAAATAAATAAATATATATGTATATATATATATATATATATATATATATATATATAATATTGTCTGATTATAAGGAATTTAAAAAATTATATGAATGACAAGACATAATGAACCTTTTTGAGTAACCCCAAAACACATGCAATACAAAAAAACACAACTCTATAAATCTGTAGCGCTGCAATGCATCCCGGAAAGTATTCACTTTTTCCACATTATGTTATGTCACAACTTCATTACACAATGGAATACATTCATTGTTGTCCTCAAAATTCAGAATTTTTAAAATTTTGTCATTCTAATTATAGTTGATGACACATTTTTGTAATTATTTAAACCAAATGGAATACATTAATTGTTGTCCTCAAAATTCAGAATTTTTTGAATTTTGTCATTCTAATTATAGTTAATGACACATTTTTGTAATTATTTAAAGATTTATTTTGAAATAACTTTGCGTGTGTTTTCGTTTTACCCCTGTTGACCACTATACAGACATACCGGGTTCAATTCCCGGTGAGGATTGTGACAGGATTAAACTTACTTAACTAACTTATTTTTGCAAACAAAAACATACATAATCGAATAACTACTTTCCCATTAATTTTGCTTAGGGCCTCAATTTAGCCAGGTGCGTCTTAAAGGGTCAAAATGCATACAGTACAGGGCAAAAGTTTGGACACACATTGGGTTTTCTTTATTTTCATGACTATTTACATTGTAGATTGTCACTGAAGGCATCAAAACTATGAATGAACACATGTGGAGTTATGTACTTAAGAAAAAAAGGTGAAATAATGGAAAACACGTTTTATATTCTAGTTTCTTTAAAATAGCCACCTTTGCTCTGATGACTGCTTTGCACACTCTTGGCATTCTCTCCATGAGCTTCAAGAGGTAGTCACCTGAAAGGGTTTTGATCATAGTTTTGATGCCTTCAGTGACAATCTACAATGTAAATAGTCATGAAAATAAAGAAAACACATTGAAACGAAAAGGTGCGTCCAAACTTTTGGCCTGTACTGTACATGTTGACAGATTGGTGACGTCGTGGAAGGGGAGGGCACTGATGTGATCTCTTTTTGTTCTTGAAAATTTTTGGAATCTCCCGGCAAAGCCCGAAGATTGACTGGTGGACTGCGATCAAGGGGTAGGCAATTATTTCAATATGCCATACGTCACCTACACAAAAGGTGCACAACAGGACAACAACCTTATTCTGTCTATCATTGTAAGAATTGTGCTCATTGACCTTTTCTATTCAGTCAAGTGTGTCCGGTGGGCTGCAACTGCATGCGGTTCAGTTGTTTTCCGAGGGATCCTGCAGGGGAAGTGAGACGCCACTGTTTTGTTTGAATATCTGCAACTGGCATGGAATATGACGGCCCAGCCCACTGAACCATATAAACTAAATACCCGTGATTATGAGGAATTATGCAACGACAGACCATATTTTTTAAACATGACAAAAGTCTTTATTTCAAGTACATGTTAAGACTATCTGGACAATACCAGGGTGTACCCTCACAAGTGTTTCACTTCTGTTATGATACCGATATTAGAGCCTTCCCAGCAGCCACAAGACATTAAAAGCCTACTGAAATGCGATTTTGTTATTTAAACGGGGATAGCAGGTCCATTCTATGTGTCATACTTGATCATTTCGCGATATTGCCATATTTTTGCTGAAAGAATTTAGTAGAGAACATCGACGATAAGGTTCGCAACTTTTGGTCGCTGATAAAAAAGCCTTGCCTGTCATTTCCCCGACCGACATTGTCTCAATTTACAAATACAACTGTTTCGCAACGTTGTTTCAAAGTCAGTGTGGGGGGATGTGTAGTCAGCGGCGCTGCTTGCAGGAGGAAAAGTCACCGCCGCTGTCCATGGTACTGAGGACGAGCGCCATCGGGCAGGGTCAGGGCATGTGCTGACGGCGAGACACAGCTGGCAGGTGATTAGATTTCACAGGTGGTACATGTTAATCTAATCATCTGTTGTCTTTAACGGTAGGCGGCCGGGAGCAGAGAGGAGGAGGGGGATTGGTGAGACTGAATAGTCTGGAGAGAACTTTGTTGAAAATCTTGTTAAACCTGCACGCTGTCTGACAGTGGGACTGCGAGGAAGCGACTTCCACAGTCAGTTTTAAAGGTCATGCATGTATAATCAACATTGTATCAATGTCTTGTACCTGCTGGGTTGTGTGTTGACCTCTGATGATATCAATCCTATACAATATGACATCAGTATTGAGTATTTTATACTGTGGAACGTTAGAAAAGGCGTGAACGATTTCAATTTTTTTAGGAAACAATGGTGGGGTATGAAAAACGCTAACCTTGTGACGGACTTATGCTGTTTTTAAGTTAAAGCGCCTTATAATCCAGTGCGCCTCTTGTATGAAAATAAACCTCACTAGACCTGTTTATCGGCAGTGTGCCTTATAATACGGTGCGCCCTATGGTCCGGAAAATACGGTACTGTCCAGGTCTGCACAAGTAAACCCACTGCAGGGCTGCCTGTATCAGAGCTTGTATCGGATGTTTTAGAAGCAAGTCGATATCATGCGATATTTAGTTTTTTTTGATGATATGGAACCGATACACTGCAAAAACTGAAATCTAAGTAAGATTAAATATCTCAAATAAGGGTGATATGTGCTTATTTTCTGTCTGATAAGATAATTCTTCTCACTAAGCAGATTTTATGTTAGAGTGTTTTACTTGTTTTAATTGTTTTGGTCCTAAATGATCTCAGTAAGATATTACAGCTTGTTGCTGAGATTTTATGACCTATATTGAGTAAAACATGCTTGAAACTAGAACATCAACCGTTGCAAAGCTGTGTCATCAACACTCACAAGTATAAAACAATTTTTTTAAAGTAATAATTTCTTACTTCAAGCATGAAAAAAAAAAAAAAAATCATGACTTTGTGTTGGAATAATTGTTTGTAAGTTATCACAAAAGAAATGTTGTATTATGAATGCTGTATTTCAAATGTTGTATTATGAATGCTGTATTTCGAGGCCTAACAAAAGGATGAAGTCTCGGGAAACGCCACTGTGAGTTCAGCACGGACAGATGGCAGGATGTGCTCAACTCCTGGAGGAACTCTCTTTGAAGTGTTAAACGAACTCTCTTTGAAGTAATTCACAAACTCTCTTCCCTCTATTTGGTCAACGCTATTTACGACACGCTGCCTTCTTGAAGTCACTGTGGACAGGAGACGGGAGGGGTTGTCCATTGTCCTCCAACTCTCTTCCAACTATTTGGTCAACGCTATTTACGAGACGCTGCCCTCTTGAAGTCACTGTGGACAGGAGACGGGAGGGGTTGTCCATTGTCCTCCAACACCTGCCCCAGCTGGATCCAGGAAAAGCCAAGCCCGAGAAGTCCTCTTCTTGGACTTCAAAGCGACTGAAAACAATGACTGTTTTACATACCTCCCTATTCCTATTGTGACATATGTTGGTGCGTGAACATGGAAGATCTGAATTAAAAGAGGAGACGAGAACCTTCTTCGTCAGAGCGTGCTAAGACACTGTAAGAGGTTACAGGTTGAAGCCGTCTCTCCTCAATTGAGTCCAAATTGAATTCTGTCTCTGTTTGATTCCTTGCCTTTTGTCTTGTGTAACAGATGTCCTGTATTTGAACCTGACATCTAATTGGTCCTTCAAGCCGGATTCCAACACGTCTGACGATTCCAGCATGAGTGAGTGAAACCAGAGGACCATGGCAACCAAATCCTGATTGAGGAACTGCTTTTTCTTCATTTCGGGCTGGAATTGAAAGACTGACGGAAAATCCGAGGACAAAAGGAAGGAAGGCAGAGAGCAGTGAGTACGTTTTAAATTGACGAAGAAAGAAACGACTGAGAGAAAGCGTGTGACTGAGGGTTACGACGCATAGACAAACCCTGTAAATCCTAGGCTCTAACAGGTAAAACAAACCCTGTAAATAACAGGTAAAAAGGCCAAATTAGAGGGACGTCGGAGTCCAACGTCCGTGAGTATTAAAATTTTAAATAAAAACTGAATTAAGATAAAAACTGAAGAGGCCAAAAGACTGCAGGTTAACGGAACCGCGAAAACTGGAATCCGTAATATCCATAAACAAACATACTAGGGGGTGTCGGAGCCCACAATAATTTGAAATATCCGTGAACCATTATCCTGGGGACGTCGGAGTCCAACAGACCTAAAATGGTCTATTCAGAATAAAAAACTGAATTTTGTCCGTGAAAAAACAATAACCTGGAGGGCGACGGAGTCCGCATGTAATATACATTGAAATTTCCGTAGATCAATATATTGAAAGGTGTGAATGTGAGAGTGTGTGGGAGTAATCGCCATTAGGCTATCACTCCATATGAAAGTTGTGAGAAGTAAATAGTGGGTTATTGTGGATGCTCTAGGCAAGACACCTCCACTGGGGAACCATCTCCAGTAGAAGCGACGTGTACCACAATAATAAATTAAACCACTATCTTACAACAAAAACAAAAGTAATCCTTATAAGTTTCGGCTCTGTAGGAGGCGACGGATTACTCCAAATTCTCAAAATGGAAAGAGGGACACAAAGAAACGCAGATTTAATATGGTCTATAACAATCTATTTAAACCAAAATAGAAGACAACAACCACAACGTCAGCGGTTAGACCCTACTGCATGTTGGCGTTGAAGCAGAGAAGGACATTTTGCAAGAAACTGTCCTGGGAAAAAAAAAAAAATCAAAGTAACTCAGCATGACTGTTAAAAGACGACACCAATTAGTCATGTTGTCAGCGTATGCCATTGGTGGTAAGATCGCTGCAAATGTGTTTGTTTGTTTGTTTGTTAGTGTGTGTTTAAGTGTGTATCTTTCCAGGTACAAATTGTGTAAAAACCCTGGAGGTTCAAATAAAAATAAAAATAGGTTAAAAGAAAAAGCAAATAGGAGAAAAATCTCAAAGTGCTAACGTGAGAGAAAAGTAAAAATAAATGAAGAAATGGGGAAAAATCAATAAGAATTAATGCAAAATGAAATAAACTAATGCGAAAGAGAGATAATGGGGGTATTGAAATAAGAGATGAAGAAAAGGTAGACTGAAGATATACATGTATGTTTGGATATATAAAGAGCGCTTTTATATATACAAATATATATATGTATAATTAAATAATGGAACAAATAAAAACCTAGATTAATAACTATAATAAGAGTTGAGAGGTATAGTATGATAAAATGATAAAGTGGGTTACATGTTTATTAGCTGAGGGAAGAAAAAAAAAAAAAAAGGAGAGAAGCTCAAGTGTTGCTGACCTTTGCCCTTAAGAGTGCACTCACCACTTACACATCAGCGTGTGTGTGTGTGTGTGTGCGTGGCGCAGTGGGGGAGGTGTGAAAGTGAATGTATTACATGTAAATTTAAAGTAGGTTTAACTTTGAAGTGTAGTATAACATTCTTAAGTTAGATTATGGGAAGAATGTAAATTCAGAGTTTAAAAGTATAGATTAAGTAGCATATAGACAGTTAAGTGAGTTTAAAACATTACTTAAAAAATGCATAAAGTAATATGTATAACAAGCATTGTCCTGAGGTTCCATGCAGATCTAAACAAAGGCAAAATAATGCACCTTGGATGATAAACAGTTTGAAAAATGCATGTAAAAAGAAAAATAGACTTTGTAAGGCGTTTATCAAATCAAGAACAGAGAATGCTGAAAAACGCTGTAAGAACTACAAAAACAAGTTGACCAATATATTGAGACAAGCAATGAAAGGAATACAAAGAAATTATGGGGATGATGTTGAACAAAAAAGACATCTATGTATGTCCAGACAATAAACCAATCTTACAAAGAAAAATCGGTATAAGTGAGCAGCAGTTTTGAGCCATGGTTGAACTCATGGCTCAACAGGAGGGATATGAATGCCCTTATACAGAAGTACTATACTTCCTATAGTTTAATTCTTATAAAAAAAATTGTATAAAACATCTATGCAATTAACTAAATAAGAGTGAAGGAAAACATTATTGTCTGGTCATAGTAGGTGCATTTTCAAAGTAGTTAGAAATATTTCCTAAAGGAAAAGCAGATGTGCTGACAGTAGCAAAAGCATTATGCAAATATTTAGTAAAAATGTACATTAACATTACAAGTACAACAGGACTAACACCATTTGAAAGATAGTGGAAAGACCAACCTGGGTACACTTAGTACATTGTAAAAAGGTCATTTCTGTTGAATCATCCAATAAGGAAAGGGAAGCAAAGTCTGGTAATAGTGTGGACGCACACGATGACTAGAGTTGAGCCAAACCACTGACCTTGGTAGAGGAGTGAATCAGCAGAAATGACACCCCAATGGCTCAGACGGTCCATAAACATATGGGTTAACGATATTGGTACTGGTCGGCCCTGCCCCCCTAATATGGTTCACTTGGGAATCTGAGTAAAATGTAGAACTCAGGAAACAAAATGATACTGCACCCATAGTAAACCCAAACCACTGGCAGAATCAAGAAGTAAAATACACTCATAGGGGAGGTCGTATTAGAAGACGGGCAATGGGAGGATTCGGAGTAACCCCATTAGTGAAAAAAATGCCAGAAAACCCATGCCAGAAAAACAGTAATGGGAAAAAGTATTTGGGATTGTATTTAAAAAGGTCAAATAATGAAAAAAAAAAAGTATTTGGAATTGTATTTGTGTTATCAAAGGGACATTTTAACTAGCACACTACAAATTCCACTGTGACAAAGTTGTAAGCATACCATTTGATGGTGTGTCAAAGTTTGTTAATAATTGGTTCCTGTTTTGGTAATTAATGTGTTCCTTATGGCGGAGCAAGTGGGAAAGGATACAAAAACTGATTGTGTTGTATGTATAAGCCCAGACAATTACTCAAGATGAGTCAAAAAAAGTTGAATTGAAGTAATGAGCAAAACAAAATTGACCCTGTAGCTAAAGAGACAAAACAGAAACCAATATTTGATAAATATGTGAAAAAAGCTAATTATACCTGCATTAACATGCAAGACTCTGTACAACAGTTAGGAAACGTATCATCAGATAACTGCATACACATAGTAAAAGTATCAATATTTGTACAAGAATTGTTAACACGCCTGAACAGTTTGATATCTGAACATTGGAAAATAATTAGACATGATGTAAACTGGCAAAGTGTTGTAGATCCAACTTATATTGATGGGTGTCCAAGAGGTGTATCTGACGACTATAAATTGGTAAATCAAGTTGCAGCTGAATTTGAATCATCCGTCTACTGGTGGTGTACGATTAACAAGAATGTTGACAGAATAAACTATGTCCACTACAACGTACAGAGATTGGGAAATTGGACACAGGCCGGACTTGAAGCAGTCGCTGATCAACTCGCCGCCACCTCCCTTATGGCCTTTCAAAACCGTATGGCGC
>NC_084562.2:16295000-16362500 GCF_033978685.3 Nerophis lumbriciformis | reverse complement strand
TATAGCTAATATAGACACATAAATCATGTGTTGTCTTCATTATAACTGTCAGAGTGTGTAGGTGATGAACCCCAAGATGCAGAGATGGCGGCAGGCTTTGAGCAGGAAAACATGATTTAATTTGTTACACTATAACCAAAAACAAACAAAAGGGTACAAACAAAAGGCGCGCACCAGGCGGAGAACAAACTTGACTATGAACAAAAACTAGCACAAAGGCTAACTGTGGACAAGAAACAAAAACACTTACTGTGACACGAATGAACTATGACATGAGCAGAGTGAACAGAAGTAGACACAGCTACAACGACAGGTAGTAGCGACAATCATAATGACAATACTCCAGCCCTGACTGGAGGGCAAAGCAGGACTAAATAGTAGCTGGCTGATTGGCACCAGGTGTGGCCAGGTGCCAATCAGCCACAGCTGAGGGGAAAAAGCACTCAGGGATACAAGCAGGAAATAAAGACAAAATAAGAGCGCCTACGGGAAATAAAGACAGACAGAGGAAAAACTCAAAACATAACTAAACTGTCAGTGACAAACCTGACAATAACACTTGTATAAGACTTTTAAAGTAATTTTGATAGTAAGCTAATATAACTAATACAGACACGTGCATCATGTGTTGACTTCATTATATCACTTATAGAAGGCTTTTTCATTTTTTGCGGCTCCAAAACGATTTTTTATATTTTTTTATGGACCAAAATGGCTCTTTCAACATTTTAGGGTTGCCGACCCCTGGCCTATGGTAACAACATGATTGCAACCACTTGCTTGTTAGTTTCTCTCGGACTGCTTTTGTGTGTGTGCACGCTCTCACATTTTTTTGGATTAAAACATTTAACTTTTAGCGAGTTGCAAACTTTTCCGCGATTTGTCCTTTCACATTTGACATATCGACAAAGAACCCTGTTATTACACAGCGGCATTTGTGTAGATAGCTCAGAGCTAATGTTGCGGATACTCACTCTCAAAGTGTTGCATTGTTTCCATTCCGTCACTCGCTTTGTGGACTTTGTACACAGAGTTACTATCATTACCCAAAGGGACTGTCGGAGGCTGCGTGCTGCTGTCAGACAAACAATTATTAAGTGAAATTACCTGCCATGGCTCGTACATGCTGCAGCGCTATCGTGCTCGTTCAGCTGGGGTCCTCATGTTTTGCTTTTATTCTGTTGCCTTCTAATAGATTGCTGAGGATCCGACAATTAATTCACTGTAATTTCTAATCATTCTTCCAGTGATGTATGAAAAATGTTTTCAAGCTTCACTGAGGGAGGCTGTGGAGCTCTCACAATTAACTGTTGTTTATTTTTAGCCTGACTTTGATTATCATGCGTTGTTAGGACTGAAATATGTCATTTCAGCAGGGTTGTTAGCGTGAATCGACCACGGTGTTACACCGGCAGAGCAGTCTTGCTCAAGGGCACCTTGTTAGTCTTCAATCCTAATGCGAATATTTCCATTTGCAGAAAACATGCTCTGACTAGACAATGTGTGTTTGTGAGTTTTACTACAATCAGGTTCTTTGACTGTACTTAAATGTATAATAGACTGTATTTATATTATTCACATGTGAATAATGCTGTATAATAGACTGTATTTATATTATTCACATGTGAATAATGCTGTATAATAGACTGTATTTATATTATTCACATGTGAATAATGCTGTATAATAGACTGTATTTATATTATTCACATGTGAATAATGCTGTATAATAGACTGTATTTATATTATTCACATGTGAATAATGCTGTATAATAGACTGTATTTATATTATTCACATGTGAATTATGCTGTATAACAGACTGTATTTATATTATTCACATGTGAAAAATGCTGAATAATAGACTGTATTTATATTATTCACATGTGAAAAATGCTGAATAATAGACTGTATTTATATTATTCACATGTGAAAAATGCTGAATAATAGACTGTATTTATATTATTCACATGTAAAAAAATACCTAAGTGTTTATTGTTTATTGTGAGCGAACTGTGGTGCTAAATTTCAATAAAGTACTTTCCATTCCATTCTATTCTATTCTGTATGGTTTGCAAACACAAAAAATAGTTTTTTACTCAATATGACAGTTATCTAAACATAACTCCTAAACCAAACATGCAAAATGTCTAAAACTGCCTGACATAATGTATCTTTGTGAGTATTACTAGAAACATATTCTTTTGTAAGGTTTGCAGACAGAAACATTAGTTTTTAACTCCAAATAACAGTAATGTTCTTAGAATCCTGAGAAAATACGAAAAAAGCAATATAAATTTGTTCAAACATAACTCCCAAACCAAACATGCAAAATGTCCAAAACTGCCTGACATAATGTATCTTTGTGAGTATTAGAAACATTTTATTTTGTAAGGTTTGCAAACAGAAACATTATTTTTTTACTCCAAATGACAGTAATGTTCTTAGAATCCTGAGAAAATACGAAAAAAGCAATATAAATTTGTTCAAACATAACTCCGAAACCAAACATGCAAAATGTCTAATAATGCCTGAAATAATGTATCTTTGTGAGTATTACTAGAAACATATTCTTTTGTAAGGTTTGCAGACAGAAACATTATTTTTTTTACTCCAAATGACAGTAATGTTCTTAGAATCCTGAGAAAATACGAAAAAAAGCAATATAAATTTGTTCAAACATAACTCCGAAACCAAACATGCAAAATGTCTAATAATGCCTGAAATAATGTATCTTTGTGAGTTTTACTAGAAACATATGCTTTTGTAAGGTTTGCAAACAGAAACATTAGTTTTTTACTCCAAATGACAGTAATGTTCTTAGAATCCTGAGAAAATACGAAAAAAGCAATATAAATTTATTCAAACATAACTCCAAAACCAAAAATGCAAAATGTCTAATAATGCCTGAAATAATGTATCTTTGTGAGTTTTACCAGAAACATATTCTTTCGTAAGGTTTGCAAACAAAAACATTATTTTTTTACTCAATATGACAGTAATGTTTTTAGAATCCTGAGAAAATGCTAAAAAAAAGCAATACACATATATTTAAACATAACTCCCAAACCAAACATGCAAAATGTCTAATAATGCCTGAAATAATGTATCTTTGTGAGTTTTACTAGAAATATATGCCTTTGTAAGGTTTGCAAACAGAAAAATTAGGTTTTTTTACTCAATATGACGGTAATGTTCTTAGAATCTTGAGAAAATGCAAAAAAAGCAATACAAATTTATTCAAACAAAACTTCCAAATCAAACATGCAAAATGTCTAATAATGCCTGAAATAATGTATCTTTGTGAGTATTACTAGAAACATATGCTTTTGTAAGGTTTGCAAATAGAAAAAAATAGTTATTTTACTTGATATGACGGTAATGTTATTAGAATCCTGAGAAAATGCGAAAAAAGCAATACAAATTTATTGAAACATAACACCTAAACCAAACATGCAAAATGTCTAATACTGCCGGAAATAATGTATCTTTGTGAGTATTACTAGAAACATATTCATTTGTAAGGTTTACAAAAAAAAAAAAAAAGTTTTTTACTTAATATGACATTAATGTTCTTAGAATCCTGAGAAAATATGAAAACAGACTACTTGTCACACTTATCATTACACCATGTACCAAATAAAATTGCTTCGAGGTCGGTAAGCACAACCAGAATTATGCCGTGCATTAGGCGTACCGGGTAATAAGGCGCACTGTCAATTTTTGAGAAAATGAAAGGATTTTAAAGGCCTACTGAAACCCACTACTACCGACCACGCAGTCTGATAGTTTATATATCAATGATGAAATCTCAACATTGCAACACATGCCAATACGGCCGGGTTAGCTTACTAAAGTGCAATTTTAAATTTTGCGCGAAATATCCTGCTGAAAACGTCTCGGTATGATGACGTCGGCGCGTGACGTCACGCATTGTGGAGGACATTTTGGGACAGCATGGTGGCCAGCTATTAAGTCGTCTGTTTTCATCGCAAAATTCCACAGTATTCTGGACATCTGTGTTGGTGAATCTTTTGCAATTTGTTCAATGAACAATGGAGACAGCAACGAAGAAAGCTGTAGGTGGGAAGCGGTGTATTGCGGGCGGCTGCAGCAACACAAACACAGCTGGTGTTTCATTGTTTACATTCCCGAAAGATGACAGTCAAGCTTTACCATTGGCCTGTGGAGAACTGGGACAACAGAGACTCTTACCAGGAGGACTTTGAGTTGGATACGCAGACACGGTACCGTGAGTACGCATGCAGCTGCGGCTTCCAAACATTTGATCGCTTTCCCGTACGTGTGTGCCGCTATGTGCATGTCACGTACGTAACTTTGGGGACTTTGGGGAAATATATGTGCTGTATGAACTTTGGGGAGGTGAACGGTACTTTGGGCTGTGGAATTGAGTGTGTTGTGCAGGTGTTTGAGTTGTATTGGCGGGTTATATGGACGGGAGGGGGGTGGTGTTTGTTATGCGGGATTAATTTGTGGCATATTAAATATAAGCCTGGTTGTGTTGTGGCTAATAGAGTATGTATATGTCTTGTGTTTATTTACTGTTTTAGTCATTCCCAGCTGAATATCAGGTCCCACCCGCCTCTCACAGCATCTTCCCTATCTGAATCGCTCCCACTGCCCTCTAGTCCTTCACTCTCACTTTCCTCATCCACAAATCTTTCATCCTCGCTCAAATTAATGGGGAAATCGTCGCTTTCTCGGTCCGAATCGCTCTCGCTGCTGGTGGCCATGATTGTAAACAATGTGTGGATGCGAGGAGCTCCACAACCTGTGACGTCACGCTACTCGTCTGCTACTTCCGGTACAGGCAAGGCTTTTTTATCAGCGACCAAAAGTTGCGAACTTTATCGTCGATGTTCTCTACTAAATCCTTTCAGCAAAAATATGGCAATATTGCGAAATGATCAAGTATGACACATAGAATGGACCTGCTATCCCCGTTTAAATAAGAAAATTGCATTTCAGTCGGCCTTTAAGTGCACCTTACAGTCCGAAAAATATGGTAAATAAACATTTACAAAGGGTTTATGTGTGAATAAGTAATTTTACAACACATTTATCTGCGGCTTAGAGTCTGATAAGGTATTTTTTTTTCTTTTAAAATTTAGTGGGTGCGGATTATATACTTATACACTCTATAGTCCGCAAAATACGGTAATCATAATACATTTTTAATTTCCTATAAACTATCTTAAGACTGTATAGAAAACACCAAACTAAGTTACATACAAGTCTCGTTTTGGCTGTTGACCAGAGAAATGTGCTTTCATTACTGGGCTGCACTTGGCTTACAGGCAGTATGTGTGTATTTCTGGCCAGGGTATATTTTGTGTGTTTGTGTTGGCACAAGCATAGAGAGGCGTAGTGGATGTGTTCTTCCATTTGCTGTGGGACTGGAGCTCCCACTCAGGCCCTTGTGTGCTCCCAGCGCTGCCGTCCTGAATGGGAAGCACCAGCAGCCTCTCTCCGCGTGCCGAAGACCTGACAAGCCTGCATCGACAGATAAGGCCCGGAAGCTTGGGTCAACAACAGCGCTACACAATAAAAATGCATAATCCCACTGCAGGGCTACACAAAGACATTCTCCCGTGAGATTTGATGTAATTATTTGTCAAGATTTTGACCTGGCCGAATCCCACCTCTTTGTGAAAGTTAGTCGGGTTTGCTACAAAATCTGCAGTGTTTGCTCTTTTACAGCATTGTGTCTTCAAGTGCATGATGTGTGATCTACACTGGCTGCCCCACTTGTGTTTAATGGCTTCTATGTGTCTATTAACAATTAGGGATGGGACCATGTGACCGATCAGTATCGGACTAATTACAGTATTTAATGCAAATCAAAAATGCCGATCCTCTCTGGCTGATACTGTGTTTATTCGTAGTCCCCAGGCTGACAAGCCAGCATCTAATTGTGTGTCTCCATACACAGTGTACTAAATAAATCATATTTCTTAGGAAATGAATCACGGCTCAAGTATTACTATCACTGGAGGACGAGGCTAAACATGACTTACCTAGAGCAAGCCAGGAGCATGCATCCTAACATCTAAGTTAATTTGAAGCAACACCAAGGAATAGGTGGTTAATAAACTATAGGAGGAACCACACTGTTGGAGAAAGTACCGTATTTTGCGGACTATAAGGCGCACTTAAAATCATTTTTTTTCTCCTCAAAACCCGACAGTGCGCTTTATAACCCGGTGCGCCTAATGTACGGAATAATTCTGGTTTTGCTTACTGACCTCGAAGCAATTTTATTTGGTACATGGTGTAATGATAAGTGTGACCAGTAGATGGCAGTCAAACATAAGAGGTACGAGTAGGCTGCACTAAGATGGCAATATGACTCAAGTAAACAACACCAACATTTTATATGTTCCATTGCAAATATAGAACATTACACACGGCACTTAAAAATCTATCTAAATGTTTTAGTATGACTTTGGTAAGCTATGTAGCCGCACCGCTTGATAGATTGTACTGTGCTTCAACATACGAGTATTATTATGGTGTGTGTATAAGGTAAGACATATGATCTGGCGTTTTGTTTCGCAATATTATGCAAAAGCATTTTTTCTTACCTGCTGGTACCTGCTGATCTGTATTTGGGATCTGCATAAATTCTAAAAAATTGCGCGTCCGCCTTTGTAGCCCGTGTCAACCTGGAGTTGATAAACTTCTTCTTTTTCTCTATCTTCTTGTTATGGGATATTGATCATCCGCTGTTGCCATTTCTAATATAACGTAGTGTAAAGTTCTTACTTATATCTGTCAGTAAACTCGCCATGAAAGCGCTAAAACATACCGGTGTAGTGAGTTCGTATTATTCACCCGAGTAACTTTAGTTATTAAAGAGTTCCAGTTGGACGGTTTTTCACGGGACACATTTCCGGCCTTGTTCTTGTTTCCGGAAGAGAAGTTGCTGCTCCGTTATTGATTGAAGTAAAGTCAGAATGTCTTTAAAACAGTTAACTCCATCTTTTGACACTTCTTCCACTCCCGTCCTTGCACGCTACACCACTACAACAAAGATGACGGGGAGAAGACGCTGCCGAAGGTGAGCCACGTAAATAAGACCGCCCACAAAACGGTGCATCTGGAAGCGACTGTCAGAAAGCGGCTTGAAGATGATCTGTAAAACATCATCTATGCAACATTTTGACCAAAGAACCACCATTACATGTTATGTAGACCACAAGGAAGTGTTTTACATTTAGAAAAAAATAAAAATAATATGACTCCTTTATTGCGCCCTATAATCCGGTGCGCCTTATAAATGGAAAAAAGATAGAAAATAGACCATTCATCGGCAGTGCGCCTTATAATCCGGTGCGCCCTATGGTTTGGAAAATACGGTATTGTATTGGTTTTGAAAATGAAAAAAATCCAAATGGCCCCCACATGATTTGACTTTTTAGTGGAACAAGTTTGGACACCCCTGTTATAGGTGCTCAGAATAACCATATACTGTAGCAATGTAGCCGGACATACTAGGACAGGGGTCGGCAACCCACGGCTCTAGATCTTCAGCGCCGCCCTAGTGGCTCTCTGGAGCTTTTTCAAAAATGTATGAAAAATGGAAAAAGATGAGGGGAAAAATATATATTTTTTGTTTTAATATGGTTTCTGTAGGAGGACAAACATGACACAAACCTCCCTAATTGTTATAAAGCACACTGTTTATATTAAACATGCATAGAGCAGGTCAGCAGCAGGAAGCATGAAGTGTTCTAAAACTTGCTGGTAGACGGCTGCGTTGACCCTGGATCTCAGGAAACAGAGTGGACCGACACCAGCAGATGACATGGCACCCCAAACCATCACTGATGGTGGAAACTTTACACTAGACTTCAGGCAACGTGGATCCTGTGCCTCTCCTGTCTTCCTCCAGACTCTGGGACCTCGATTTCCAAAGGAAATGCAAAATTTGCATGGTTGGGTGATGGTTTGGGGTGCCATGTCATCTACTGTTGTCGGTCCACTCTGTTTCCTGAGATCCAGGGTCAACGCAGCCGTCTACCAGCAAGTTTTAGAGCACTTCATGCTTCCTGCTGCTGACCTGCTCTATGGAGATGGAGATTTCAAGTTCCAACAGGACTTGGCGCCTGCACACAGCGCAAAATATACCCGTTCCTGGTTTACGGACCATGGTATTTCTGTTCTAAATTGGCCCGCCAACTCCCCTGACCTTAGCCCCATAGAAAATCTGTGGGGTATTGTGAAAAGGAAGATGCAGAATGCCAGACCCAAAAACGCAGAAGAGTTGAAGGCCACTATCAGAGCAACCTGGGCTCTCATAACACCTGAGCAGTGCCAGAAACTCATCGACTCCATGCCACGCCGCATTAACGCAGTAATTGAGGCAAAAGGAGCTCCAACCAAGTATTGAGTATTGTACATGCTCATACTTTTCATTTTCATACTTTTCAGTTGGCCAACATTTCTAAAAATCCCTTTTTTGTATTAGCCTTAAGTAATATTCTAATTTTGTGACAGACGGAATTTTGGATTTTCATTTGTTGCCACTTCAAATCATCAAAATTAAATGAAATAAACATTTGAATGCATCAGTCTGTGTGCAATGAATAAATATAATGTACAAGTTACACCTTTTGAATGCAATTACTGAAATAAATCAAGTTTTTCAAAATATTCTAATTTACTGGCTTTTACCTGTATATATGTATGAAATACTTGACTTGGTGAATTCTAGCTGTCAATATACTCCTCCCCTCTTAACCACGCCCCCAACCACGCCCCGCCCCACCCCCGACCACGCCCCCACCCCCCACCTCCCGAAATCGGAGGTCTCAAGGTTGGCAAGTATGGTTTTATGCCACATCTTTTTCTGTCTCATTTTGTCCACCAAGCTTTAAACGTTGTGCATGAATCCACAAAGGTGAGTTTTGTTGATGTTATTGACTTGTGTGGAGTGCTAATCAGGGATATTTGGTCACTGCATGACTGCAAGCTAATCGATGCTAACATGCTATTTAGTCTAGCTATATGTACATATTGCATCATTATGCCTCATTTGTAGGTATATTTGAGCTCATTTAGTTTCCTTTAAGTCATCTTAATTCAATTTATATCTTATGACACACTATCTGTATGTAATATGGCTTTTAATTTTTTGCGGCTCCAGACAGATTTGTTTTTGTATTTTTGGTCCAATATGGCTCTTTCAACATTCTGGGTTGCCGACCCCTGTACTAGGAGAATACAAGTACACTGACAATCGATCTACAATATTATGCAAACTGGAAATTTCAGGGCAATGACAATTTTTTTCCCTTATGCATTTTCCTTCCCATCCCAGCAGTGACTCGTGCGGCATCGCAATAAAACGGCACATTGTCTGGTAATGTCCGCCTTTGGATGGCGGTACATCTTATTCCAATAAATGTCACCGCCGTGACGTATTCCTTGGCCGCATTGCAAGGCATGGGGCGGGGACTTTGCTCCCCCGTGCCAGCGGAAGCTATGGCAACCCAGATCTGGACTGCATGAGTACGTGACCTTCCCATTCTGAAGCAATGACAAATTATAACTTACATAGTCAGCGTGTGCACCTGCTGATTGGGCCACAGCTGATGAGACGGATCTGCAACTATTTTCGACGAATACAGTTCAATGTCGGAATTATTTAATTACCGACTTATTTTCTTCCAGTTGAGCACATTTATAACCAAACATTTTCAAGTGTGGGAATGAGTATTTCAAAATTGTATTTACGATCCGCAAAGTAGGGGAAAATACCGTCTAAACCAGTGTTTTTCAACCACTGTTCCGCGGCGCCGTGAGATACAGTCTGGTGTGCCGTGGGAGATGATCTAATTGCACCTATTTGGGTTAAAAATATTTTTTGCAAACCAGTAATTATAGTCGGCAAAGGATGTGTTGTTGTTAAAGTTAAAGTTAAAGTACCAATGATTGTCACACACACACTAGGTGTGGTGAAATTATTCTCTGCATTTGACCCATCACCCTTGATCACCCCCTGAGAGGTGAGGGGAGCAGTGGGCAGCAGTGGTGGCCGCGTCCGGGAATCATTTTTGGTGATTTAACCCCCAATTCCAACCCTTGACGCTGAGTGCCAAGCAGGGAGGTATTGGCTCCCATTTTTATAGTCTTTCACGACCTACCCATCTCAGGGCGGACATTCTAACCACTAGGCCACTGAGTGGGTTGTTGAGAGTCGGTGTTGTCTAGAGCTCGGCAGAGTAGTCGTGTAATACTCTTCCATATCAGTAGGTGGCAGCCAGTAGCTAATTGCTTTGTAGATGTCGGAAACAGCGGGAGGCAGGGTGCAGGTAAAAAGGTATCTAATGCTTAAACCAAAAATAAACAAAAGGCGAGTGCCCCTAAGAAAAGGCATTGAAGCTTAGGGAAGGCTATGCAGAACAAAACTAAAACTGAACTCGCTACAAAGTAAACAAAAACAGAATGCTTACTGTGGAGTAAAGACGGCGTCGGCAATGTACATCCGAACATGACTCGACCATCAACAATGTCCCCACAAAGAAGGATAAAAACAACTGAAATATTCTTGATTGCTAAAACAAAGTAAATGCGGGAAATTTCGCTCAAAAGGAAGACATGAAACTGCTACAGGAAAATACCCAAAAAAGAGAAAAAGCCACCAAAATATGAGTGCAAGACAAAAAGTAAAGCACTACACACAGGAAAACAGCATAAAACTCCAAACAAGTCAGGGTGTGATGTAACAGGTGGTGACAGTACACCTACTTTGAGACAAGAGCTATATTGATGCATGCTTGGTTATGGTTTAAAATCATATACAACAATTGCGACGACAACTTTTTACTGTCAACTGAGTTTCGTTTTTTTAGTGATTTCTGCTGGTGGTGCGCCTCCGCATTTTTTCAACGCAAAAAATGTGCCTTGGCTCAAAAAAGGTTGAAAAACACTAAATGCCACTAATCCAGAATATTCCACTCTGAACACCTTCGGGTATTTCCGTAGATTCTCTGACCATATTATTAGAGCAGTCATACCGAAAATACGCACAAATTGGAAAGAGATGTGCTGTTTATCATTCACCATCCATTTATAAAACAAGAATGCATACGTTTGGCTTTTTTTTATGCATTCGAAATCGTAAATAAATGGCTAACATTTGAGTCAACAGATGTGACGCTTGTGCTAAATTTAGCATGCTAACATTATAGCGCTAATTTTTTAGCTAACTTTACGGGTTTTTTTTTCTGTAATTCTGCAGCCATACACCTTACAGTCATATAACTTGATATTTGAAAAATGCTAACCGTATGCATGTTTTACGTTAGCATGTTAGCATGCTAAAATCAGACGTAGCTTCGATAGAGAGGCAACTTGTTTTTCCGCTCTACTGGTACTTTAAATTGGGGCTCACTTAAGTTGAGGAACCACTGTGTAACGAAGTCATGAATAGCGAACCCTTTTGAACTGGATTTTAATATGTAAAAAAATTTTGTTTGTGTTCCTAATTGCAAGGAAGACCGGACTCCTTCTGTGTAATGAGCATAGTGCACTTTCCTCCGAGCCAAAGCTCCCGGTGGGAGATGGTCTTCCAGGACAATTTGTTTACAAGGCAGTATGTAATTATAAGACACAACCCCTGAGTACAGCCAGAGAAATATAAAAGCACATTTTTTTAATCACTGAGAAGAAGCATATAATTGAGCAAACAGCACTGGTGAGTGCGCCACCGTTTGGGTCTACTTATTTGCATATCACCTACAGTACAGTCGGGGTGCTGAGAGAGGCGGGTTGGTGGGAAGAACGTATTAGCTTCATGTTGCTCTGGAGAAGAATTCTTTATTAGTTCAGAGATGGCGGCAGAGAAGATCTAATTCTGTCATTGAAAATTGTCCGGGTTGCTCTGCTGCCGCTGAGGCCATCGCCTTGAATTCTCTGCTTGAAATGTGGCGGATTAAAGCAGCTCTGTCCTGCAGCCAATTGACTTGAGCAGCTCCAAAACCACACGTCTGTGTCTTCATTTTATTAAAGTCATACACATTGACAAACAATTTATCTTTAAAAAAAAATATTTAAACCCAAAACCAGTGAATTTGGCACGTAGTAGTACCCGCACTCTTTTACAATGAAGCCACACTGTTGTAACACGTGGCTTGGCATTGTCTCGCTGAAATAAGCAGGGGCGTCCATGATAACGTTGCTTGGACGGCAACATATGTTGCTCCAAAACCTGTATGTACCTTTCAGCATTAATGGTGCATTCACAGATGTGTAAGCTACCCATTCCTTGGGCACTAATACAGCCCTATACCATCACAGATGCTGCCTTTTCAACTTTGCGCCTATAACAATCCGGATGGTTCTTTTCCTCTTTGGTCCGGAGGACATGACGTCTACAGTTTCCAAAAACAATCTGAAATGTGGACTCGTCAGACCACAGAACACTTTTCCACTTTGTATCAGTCCATCTTAGATGAGCTCAGGCCCAGCGAAGCCGACTGCGTTTCTGGGTGTTGTTGATAAACGGTTTTCGCCTTGCATAGGAGAGTTTTAACTTGCACTTACAGATGTAGCGACCAACTGTAGTTACTGACAGTGGGTTTCTGAAGTGTTCCTGAGCCCATGTGGTGATATCCTTTACACACTGATGTCGCTTGTTGATGCAGTACAGCCTGAGGGATCGAAGGTCACGGCCTTAGCTGTTTACGTGCAGTGATTTCTCCAGATTCTCTGAACCTTTTGATGATATTATGGACCGTAGATGGGAACTGAGGAGACACATTTTTTAAGCTTCTCAGGTGGAATTATTTCCCATTCTTGCTTGATGTACAGCTTAAGTTGTTCAACAGTCCGGGGTCTCCATTGTGGTATTTTAGGCTTCATAATGCGCCACACATTTTCAATGGGAGACATGTCTGGACTACAGGCAGGCCAGTCTAGTACCCGCACTCTTTTACTATGAAGCCACGTTGATGTAACACGTGGCTTGGCATTGTCTTGCTGAAATAAGCAGGGGCGTCCATGGTAACGTTGCTTGGATGGCAACATATGTTGCTCCAAAACCTGTATGTACCTTTCAGCATTAATGGCGCCTTCACAGATGTGTAAGTTACCCATGTCTTGGGCACTAATACACCCCCATACCATCACAGATGCTGGCTTTTCAACTTTGCGCCTATAACAATCCGGATGGTTCTTTTCCTCTTTGTTCCGGAAGACACGACGTCCACAGTTTCCAAAAACAATTTGAAATGTGGACTCGTCAGACCACAGAACACTTTTCCACTTGCATCAGTCCATCTTAGATGAGCTCGGGCCCAGCGAAGTCGACGGCGTTTCTGGGTGTTGTTGATAAATGCCTTTGGCTTTGCATAGTAGAGTTTTAACTTGCACTTACAGATGTAGCGACAAACTGTAGTTAATGACAGTGGGTTTCTGAAGTGTTCCTGAGCCCATGTGGTGATATCCTTTGTACACTGATGTGGCTTTTTGATGCAGTATCACCTGAGGTATCAAAGGTCCGTAATATCATCGCTTACGTGCAGTGATTTTTCCAGATTCTCTGAAGCTTTTGATGATATTACGGACCGTAGATGGTGAAATCCCTGAATTCCTTGCAATAGCTCGTTGAGAAATGTTGTTCTTGAACTGTTCGTTTTCCATTTTGTTTTGTAACTTTGGTAAAAAGCTGCCCCAAAGTGGATTTAGTGTATTATAAATTCCACGGATGATTTTGATGAATCATCTATTCCCCACACATGTTGATGTTGTTCATTGATATGCATGTACTGTAGATATAGTGTATGCTTTTTGCTATGTTGGAGGGAATGGTTGTTGATATGATATGAATCCTGTAGAGCTGAATCAGCACATTTTCAGTCTTGATGACGTGCAGCATCTGGGAGAGAAAAACAAAACAATAAAAAAATCATATGTACAAAATGTCAGGGTAATGTACAAAAATGTGCATTACACAAGAAAAAAAGAAACTAAAATGCGCAAGGATGTTCAAGATGTGCGTTGAAAAAAACAAAAAAAAGAAAACATTGTGAGCAACAAAACATAAAACATACATTACAAAAATAGACATCCTCACATCGCTCTAGCTCACACACACATACATAATTCATTGCAACACAAACACAACACAACATCAGGAAAAACAGAACACAACAACAATTTGGAAAAATACAATCAAGAGCAAGAAAATCCTGTTCGTTAGTAGGAAAATAAATTATTCCAATCAGATGGGGCTTTGAACTCAAATGACCTGCGACCTATTTCTTTCTGCATTTTGGGGACTGTGAAACATGGATTAGTCGCATGTCTAAGAAAATATGCAGCTTCATACTTAACCAGGAGCTGTTTTTATTACTGTGTAAGTAGATACGTTTAAAAAGAAAAAGTTCCAGTGAAACGAACGCCTGGATTTAGGATTAAGAAGGAATTGAGAATGAGAGGTCTGTGTGCATCAAGACCAATTTGCATTTTTTATTTAGATTTTTTTTAAAATATGGAGCGCTTTAAGGATAGAGTCACTGGTGTTTTAGTAGACAGTATCAGCATAATCGAGGTCAAATTTGTGAAATTATTGTTTTTCCATTTTGAAATGGGGGAAAAAATACGTTGATTGATTGGTAGCGGGAGCCCAAACAGCCTTAAATCCATATGTGGTTTAGAAGTAAACTCAGGGTCAATCCATAGACCAAGGTATTTAAATACATCGAAGAGGCTGTTTGCAACCTGCTCGAATAAGTTCCATTTTTCAAAAAAACAGGCTAGCTTGCGTCATCATTAGTAGTTTATCAGAACATATATATATATTTTAAAGTGTCTATATTTTGAACAATTACAATTACATTGAATGCAATTTGGAGCAATTTGTCTCGAGTTCAGGAATTTGCAGTCATGTTGTTGTTATTATGATAGGCCAGTGGTCACCAACCTATGTATGTATGTACATATATGTATATATATGTATATATGTATATATAGGTATATATGTATGTATATATATACATACATATATATATATGTATGTGTATATGCATGCATATATGTATATGTATATGTGTATATTAGAGATGCGCGGTTTGCGGGCACAACCGCGGAGTCCGCGGATTATCCACGGATCGGGCGGATGAAATAAAAAAAAATTAAATTTTATCCGCGGGTCGGGTCGGGTCGGGCGGTTGAAATAAAAAAAAAAAAAGATTTTAAATAGATTCAGGCGGGTGGCAGTTAAACCAATTCGGAAATATATATACATAGTTAAATGTTGTTACCCACATACGAAAAACGAGCAGGCACCTGCTGCATATGCCACAACAGAAGAAAAAAAAAGAAAAGAGATGGACGCTTTTACGGAGCGGAGAAGGGACGCCTCGCCGGGGTCCGGGACCGAGGCCCCTTCCCCCGAGATGGCCCCACCGGGAGCCGTAGCTGAGGCGATCCGCGAGAAGGGCCCGACGCACGTCCAGGGTCACCGCACCGACACCCCGCCTCGTCCGCCTTCGCCGCGGCCGGCGTCACGCGCAGCAGGTAAGCAGCTTACCTGCCCGCCACCCCCATGGCCGGGGGCTCGTAACAGGGGTCACTCCGCACGCAGTGCGCTCACGAAAGGGGTGGGGCTCACCCTGGTTGATATAGACAGCAGGACGGTGGCCATGGAAGTTGGAACCCGCTAAGGAGTGTGTAACAACCCACCTGCCGAATCAACTAGCCCTGAAAATGGATGGCGCTGGAGCGTCGGGCCCATACCCGGCCGTCGCCGGCAGCGAGACGCGCTTGGAGGTGCGCTCAGCGCGGCTCCCATATGATTGCGCACTGGTGTGCGTCTGGGTCGTGACAGCGTGGCACGCGAATGTCTGTGCTGCATTGGATCAGTCTCCTTTCTTTAACAGGCAAAAGCTTTATAACCTCACTAATGCCTTGCATCGTCTATATTAGATATATAACAACGGGCGGGTGCGGGCGGGTGCGGGCGGGTGTGGTTCTGATCAAATGTTAGAAACGGGTGGATGGCGGATGGTTGACGACTTTCTGATGCGGTTGCGGATGAAATAATTGCCTATCCGCGCATCTCTAGTTTATATATATATATATATATATATATATATATATATATATATATATATATATATATATATATATATATATATATGTATATATATATATATTAGGGATGTCCGATAATGGCTTTTTGCCGATATCCGATATTCCGATATTGTCCAACTCTTTAATTACCGATACAGATATCAACCGATATATACAGTCGTGGAATTAACACATTATTATGCCTAATTTGGACAACCAGGTATGGTGAAGATAAGGTACTTTAAAAAAAAATTAATAAAATAAGATAAATAAATTAAAAACATTTTCTTGAATAAAAAAGAAAGTAAAACAATATAAAAACAGTTACATTGAAACTAGTAATGAATGAAAATTAGTAAAATTAACTGTTAAAGGTTAGTACTATAAGTGGACCAGCAGCACGCACAATCATGTGTGCTTACGGACTGTATCCCTTGCAGACTGTATTGATATATATTGATATATAATGTAGGAACCAGAATATTAATAACAGAAAGAAACAACCCTTTTGTGTGAATGAGTGTGAATGAGTGTAAAAGGGGGAAGGAGGTTTTTTGGGTTGGTGCACTAATTGTAAGTGTATCTTGTGTTTTTTATGTTGATTTAATAATTTAAAAAAAATAATAATAAAATAAAAACCTGATACCGATAATAAAAAAAACGATACAGATAATTTCCAATATTACATTTTAACACATTTATCGGCATCTCTAATATATATATATATATATATATATATATATATATATATATATATATATATATATATATATATATATATATATATACATATATACATATATATATATATATATATATATATATATATATATATATATATATATATATATATATATATATATATATATATATACACATATATAAATATAAAACAGAACAGGCCTTAAGTTTGGATACACCTTCTCATTCAATGCATTTTCTTTATTTTCATGACTATTTACATTGTAGATTGTCACTGAAGGCATCGCAACTATGAATGGACACATGTGGAGTTATGTACACAGCAAAAAGAGGGTAAATAACTGAAAACACATTTTATATTCTAGTTTCTTCAAAATAGCCACCCTTTGCTCTGATTACTGCTTTGCACACTCTTGGCATTCTCTCAATGAGCTTCAAGAGGTAGTCACCTGAAATGGTTTTCACTTCACAGGTGTGCTTGAAGCTCATCGAGAGAATGCCAAGAGTGTGGAGTGTCCTGTGCTCAATCTAAATAATAAAGGTTTTAGTTAGTTTCAAACATGCATACAGTTAAAATACTTTGTATGATAAATCTCATTCAGTATTTCCAGTTTCTAATTAAAAATGTCCCAAAAAGCCTAAATTATAATAGTAATAATGATAATAATAATAATAATTATAATAGTCAATCTATAAAAAAAAAATGTAATTTGGAATTCTGATAAAAGGTAAATTATTTGCCCAATATCTCAATTCCATACACGCTGCATTGTGCCGGTGGGAAGTTCTGAAGTGAGTGCCATCTGTACTCACACCATTAGATCCGCCCTGCAGGCTGTCCACACCGTGGCCCTTTTATTTGTCATTGTCTGGCAAGTTGCACTGATGGTAATTGATTTTATTGAGGCCTGCAGTACTCCTCAGCTCCCCACCACAAAGCTCTTTTGTCTGCCAAAGTCCAAAAGAAGCATCCTGCTGTGTCACAAAACCAAGTTCGGCCAGGGATATTTTTCAGTCAGGTGTCCAGGAAATTAAAAAAAATGGTTGGCATGACTTTAAACTACGGGTTACTGAGCTTTGAAAGTGTTGATAGCAATGTTGATGCTTTATGCAATATGTAGTATTTATTAGTAGTTTGTTGTTTTTCATTATACTTTACTTCTATTACTGTATGTAGAAACCTGCACTGCAAAAACGTAATTTCCCCATTGTGCGATAAATAAAAGTCTAACCTATATGGTATGCTTTGGATTAGGGCTGGGCCATATAGCTGAAAACTATATCACGATAAAAGTGTTGTTTTTTCGGTCAATATTAATGATTATAGATATTTTATGAGCTATCGAAAATAAGGACAAGGAAAAAATATATATATTACATTTTAATATTTAATATTTAACATTTCTCTGATTATAATCCTCTCAGCTATCAAGGCAGAAAGGAAAGAAAATGTCAAAACAACTATGGAAAACAGTCAAACAATGTAAACCAAATCCTAAAATCACATTGAAAGGAAAGAAAACGTCAAAACAACCATGGAAAGCAGTCAAACAATGTAAACACAATTCTAAAATCGCATTGAAAGGAAAGAAAACGTCCAAACCACCATGGAAAACAGTCAAACAACGTAAACACAATTCTAAAATCACATTGAAAAGAAAGAAAATGTCAAAACAACTATGGAAAACAGTCAAACAACGTAAACAAAATTCTATAATCACATTGAAAGGAAAGAAAACGTCAAAACCACCATGGAAAACAGTCAAACAATGTAAACAAAATTCTAAAATCACATTGAAAGGAAAGAAAATGTCAAAACAACTACGGAAAACAGTCAAACAACGTAAACAGAATTCTATAATCACATTGAAAGGAAAGAAAACGTCAAAACCACCATGGAAAACAGTCAAACAATGTAAACAACATTCTATAATCACATTGAAAGGAAAGAAAACGTCAAAACAACTATGGAAAACAGTCAAACAATGTAAACACAATTCTAAAATTGCATTGAAAGGAAAGAAAACGTCCAAACCACCATGGAAAACAGTCAAACAACGTAAACAGAATTCTAAAATCACATTGAAAGGAAAGAAAATGTCAAAACCACCATGGAAAACAGTCAAACAATGTAAACACAATTCTAAAATCGCATTGAAAGGAAAGAAAACGTCCAAACCACCATGGAAAACAGTCAAACAACGTAAAAACAATTCTAAAATCACATTGAAAGGAAAGAAAATGTCAAAACAACTATGGAAAACAGTCAAACAACGTAAACACAATTATAAAATCACATTGAAAGGAAAGAAAACGTCAAAACCACCATGGAAAACAGTCAAACAACGTAATCACAATTCTAAAATCACATTGAAAGGAAAGAAAATGTCAAAACAACTATGGAAAACAGTCAAACAACGTAAACAACATTCTATAATCACATTGAAAGGAAAGAAAACGTCAAAACCACCATGGAAAACCGTGAAACAGTGTAAACAAAATTCTAAAATCACATTGAAAGGAAAGAAAATGTCAAAACAACTACGGAAAACAGTCAAACAACGTAAACAGAATTCTAAAATCACATTGAAAGGAAAGAAAACATCAAAACAACCATGGAAAACAGTCAAACAATGTAAACAAAATTCTAAAATCACATTGAAAGGAAAGAAAACGTCAAAACAACCATGGAAAACAGTCAAACAATGTAAACAAAATTCTAAAATCACATTGAAAGGAAAGAAAACGTCAAAACAACCATCGAAAACAGTCAAACAATGTAAACAAAATTCTAAAATCACATTGAAAGGAAAGAAAACGTCAAAACAACCATGGAAAACAGTCAAACAACGTAAACACAATTCTAAAATCACATTGAACACTTAGCAATAACTTTTAAAATCAAGAAGGAAAAACAAGGAATGCTTAATAAAGTGCAACAAAATAAAATGTAAATGTAGAGAAACCTGAGAAGAACTATTTTCTGCAGGTTTAGTGCCAGGAAGTTACGGCTCAGCAGTGTTCTCTGTGTGAGCGTGGTCTTTGGTCTGACTAAGGTCCAATTTAAAAAAATTCCAAACAACTGCGATAATGTCGAGGTGACTTTTCTTGTTTTATCCACAATTTCTTCGCTCTCTGCAGCACTCACTTTTACTTTCGCTTCTCACTCCATGCAAAGAATCAACCGCGAGAAAACAAGATGACGCAACCAAACGTGGTCGATGATACGGTTACCTGATTGGCTGTTAGCGTGTCACTCCTACTGATTAGTGATCATTTCCAGAGAACGAGTGCTTTTGTTCATGCAAACCGACCTTGCTTTTACAACGTCCGGTTTCTTCAGACAAAGAAAAAAAAATATCGAACGTTTTCTGGAATGCGATTTTTTATTGATATTGATATATTTTGCCTATCGCAATATATATTGATATCGTTTTATAACCCAGCTCTACTTTGGATCATCAACTTTTCCGAAGTCAACTGCCTATCACTGTCTCTGATTTTGATCAAGGTATTAAATAAAAAAGATTGCATTGATAATGCCAATTTCCAGAATAATGGAGTTACTAAATGACACATTGCATTTATTGACAAAAAAAACTCTCAAATCAAAGCTGGAAATCTACTTTTCAATCACATCTTGATTGTTTTTAAATTAATTTTGGCAACGTGTGTATACTTTTGAACCCACAAAAGCATAATGTCCTTGAGTCTAGACCAGGGGTGTCAAACTCATTTTTAGCTCAGGGGCCGCATGGAGGAAAATCTTTTCCCAAGTGGGCCGGAATGGTAAAATCATGGCATGATAACTTAAAAATAAAGACAACTCCGGCTTGTTTTCTTTGTTTTACTTTGGCCAAAAATAGAACAAGCATATCCTGAAAATGTACAAATCACAAATAACCCTCTGGACAAAACACTCCAAGTTTGTTGAAAATTCTGAGGAAATTGGTGCAGCTTCAAAAACACAATGAGCTTAGACTTGGTCTCAGTGTATCTACAAAGCCAGGATTGAACTTTAAATCACAGCCTTTCTGGGATTGAACAAAAAAACACAACATGTAAACACTTCGAGGTATCAAATACCTCCTTTATCATGTCCACGTATCAATCCAGTTGTAACTCAACAAACCGCAAGAACCAAAGGTAAAAACTAGAGATGTCCGATAATATCGGACTGCCGATATTATCCGCCGATAAATGTTTTAAAATGTAATATCGGAAATTATCGGTATCGGTTTCAAAATGATCAGTATCGTTTCAAAAAGTAAAATTTATGACTTTTTAAAAACGCCGCAGTGTACAAGGTACAGAACGCTAATAAACCTTAAAGGCACTGCTTTTGCGTGCCGGCCCAGTCAAATAATATCTACGGCTTTTCACACACACAAGTGGATGCAATCATACTTGGTCAACAGCCATACAGGTCACACTGAGGGTGGCCGTATAAACAACTTTAACACTGTTACAAATATGCACCACACTGTGAACCCACACCACACAAGAATGACAAACACTTTTCGGGAGAACATCCGCACCGTAACACAACAGAAGAAATACCCAGAACCCCTTGCAGCACTAACTCTTCCGGACGCTACAATATACACCCACCGCTACCCCCCCCCCCCCCCCCCCCAACCCCGCCCACCTCAACCTCCTCATGCTCTCTCAGGGAGAGCATGTCCCAAATTCCAAGCTGCTGTTTTGAGGCATGTTAATTGATTTATTTTGGAAAACCTTGTTACATTGTTTAACGCATTTGGTGGGGCATCACAACAAAATTAGGCATAATAATGTGTTAAATCCACGACTGTATATACCGGTATCGGTTGATATCCATATCGGTCATTAAGAGTTGGACAATATCGGATTTCGGCAAAAAAGCCATTATCGGACATCTCTAGTAAAAACTATTCAAAAGGTTTAGGTTTTCTCGTTTTTGACAGAGACATTATGGGGGAGTAAGGGTGCCAAATAACAATGTGTTTGAAGCAGAAGACATACAAGGGCAGGTTTTAAGTTTCTTGTGGGTCGAGGAGGAGGAGCCACAGTCTCCCTTTACTGTGTACCACTTGTCACAGAATTGCTATTGTGACATCCAGTGCACACATTTAGAACAGCAGTTTCTTTCATTCAAAAACAATGCAGCTCATTTTAATACTTGGCAAACTCAAAACCTGTTATCAGGCCCGTGGTCTAGACTCATTTCTTCTAAGACTTCTAACTTGGTTTGACTAAGCAAGACTTTTTTGAGCTGTAAAGCGGTTAAGTCCTATTTTCTGGAAATGCATGCTACATTTAACAAATCCCTTCAAAACCCCCAACAATATACAATAGCATGCTGCATAAGTAATGTTTTCCTGTCACTGTCCAAACATTCTTTACAAAGCCACTTTGAGGCAATAATTCAAAGCAGACTTATTACTTGGGACAATAAAACCATCTGGGCTATCTGGGCAGTTGTAATTATGTTTAACAGCCATCAAACCTCGTGAATGCAGAATACTTATTATTCACTGCCTTCTGCTCTCATACAATTTGCAAGACCATCAACAGCTTCCAATTTCAGCTCCGTAAAGCAACATTTGAACATTTTAAGTAGCTGTCTGCGTTATCGCAGACTCGTCACCAAGTGTGCTTTTTATAGCACAATGTTTAGTCATGAATAGAACGCTGTGTTACGCACAATGCGGAATAATTGTGTACGTTATGGGCCTGGCCTACTAGAGGTTTGCATTGTCTGAAACGTTTCTTAAATCCATTTAGCGCCTTAATCTATAGTAACGTCTACCATACTGGGAGTAGATGCAAATATAACCATTTAGCACTCGTATTGTGATTTATCAAGACTGAAACTGTTCTGCGGCTTAAATCTACAAACCCCGTTTCCATATGAGTTGGGAAATTGTGTTAGATGTAAATATAAACGGAATACAATGATTTGCAAATCCTTTTCAACCCATATTCAATTGAATGCACTACAAGGACAAGATATTTGATGTTCAAACTCATAAACTTTATTTTTTTTGGGCAAATAATAATTAACTTAGAATTTCATGGCTGCAACACGTGCCAAAGTAGTTGGGAAAGGGCATGTTCACCACTGTGTTACATGGCCTTTCCTTTTAACAACACTCAGTAAACGTTTGGGAACTGAGGATACACATTTTTTAAGCTTCTCAGGTGGAATTCTTTCCCATTCTTGCTTGATGTACAGGTTAAGTTGTTCAACAGTCCGGGGGTCTCCGTTGTGGTATTTTAGGTTTCATAATGCGCCACACATTTTCAATGGGAGACAGGTCTGGAGTACAGGCAGGCCAGTCTAGTACCCGCACTATTTTACTATGAAGCCACGTTGATGTAACACGTGGCTTGGCATTGTCTTGCTGAAATAAGCAGGGGCGTCCATGGTAACGTTGCTTGGATGGCAACATATGTTGCTCCAAAACCTGTATGTACCTTTCAGCGTTAATGGCGCCTTCACAGATGTGTAAGTTACCCATGTCTTGGGCACTAATACACCCCCATACCATCACAGATGCTGGCTTTTCAACTTTGCGCTTATATCAATCCGGATGGTTCTTTTCCTCTTTGGTCCGGAGGACACGACGTCCGCAGTTTCCAAAAACAATTTGAAATGTAAACTCGTCAGACCACAGAACACTTTTCCACTTTGTATCAGTCCATCTTAGATGAGCTCAGGCCCAGCGAAGCCGACGGCGTTTCTGGGTGTTGTTGATAAACGGTTTTCGCCTTGCATAGGAGAGTTTTAACTTGCACTTACAGATGTAGCGACCAACTGTAGTTACTGACAGTGGGTTTCTGAAGTGTTCCTGAGCCCATGTGGTGATATCCTTTACACACTAATGTCGCTTGTTGATGCAGTACAGCCTGAGGGATCGAAGGTCACGGGCTTAGCTGCTTACGTGCAGTGATTTCTCCAGATTCTCTGAACCCTTTGATGATATTACGGACCGTAGATGGTGAAATCCCTAAATCCCTTGCAATAGCTGGTTGAGAAAGGTTTTTCTTAAACTGTTCAACAATTTGCTCATGAGTTTGTTGACAAAGTGGTGACCCTCGCCCCATCCTTGTTTGTGAATGACTGAGCATTTCATGGAATCTACTTTTATACCCAATCATGGCACCCACCTGTTCCTAATTTGCCTGTTCACCTGTGATGTTCCAAATAAGTGTTTGATGAGCATTCCTCAACTTTATCAGTATTTATTGCCACCTTTCCCAACTTTTTTGTCACGTGTTGCCGGCATCAAATTCTAAAGTTAATGATTATTTTCAATAAAAAAAAAAGTTTATCAGTTTGAACATCAAATATGTTGTCTTTGTAGCATATTCAACTGAATATGGGTTGAAAATGATTTGCAAATCATTGTATTCCGTTTATATTTACATCTAACACAATTTCCCAACTCATATGGAAACGGGGTTTGTACTTGAGAACTGGCACAGTTATGCACCAATGATGTGGGAAAGACAGACGATGGAGAGAGAATATTCCGTCTGTGTGCGTATTAACATGTTTGGACTGTCATAAATAAACATTTTAGGCAATGTCTTTCATGTAGTATTATAATTGTATAGCTAGTGAATGACTTAAGGTCCTGATTCGAACAAATTCAAGGGTCTGTTAGTGGGTTTTTTTCATTTCATATATAACATTTTTTTGTGCAATATGCATTTTCTTGCAACTGGATCATTCCAAACACACAATACCACTGTGAGCCTCTCAGAGCGCATTGTCAGTTTGCTAAAAATAGGTTTGGTCGTCTAACTCGCGCTTCAATATAGTAGGGCTGCGAATCTTTGGGTGTCCCAAGATTCGATTCAATATCGATTCTTGGGGTCACGATTCGATAATAAATAAAGATTCTTGATTAAAAAACGATATTTTTCCGATTCAGAACAATTCTCTATTCATTCAATACATAGGATTTCAGCAGGATCTACCCCAGTCTGCTGACATGCAAGCAGAGTAGTAGATTTTTGTAAAAAGCTTTTTATAATTGTAAAGGACAATGTTTTATCGACTGATTGCAATAATGTAAATTTGTTTTAACTATTAAATGAACCAAAAATATGACTTATTTTATCTTTGTGAAAATATTGGACACAGTGTGTTGTCAAGCTTATGAGATGCGATGCAAGTGTAAGCCACTGGGACACTATTGTTCATTTTGTTTATTTTTATAAATGTCTAATGATAATGTCAATGAGGGATTTTTAATCACTGCTATGTTGAAATTGTAACTACCGTATTTTTCGGACTATAAGTCGCAGTTTTTTTTCATAGTTTATGAAAGTTGCATAATGTTTTTTTCCTTCTTTATTATGCATTTTCGGCAGGTGCGACTTATACTCCGGTGCGACTTATACTCTGAAAAATACGGTAATACTGTGTTTGTGTCTCCTCTCAAATGCTCTGTTTATTGCAGTTCTGAGTGTTGCTGGGTCGGGTTTGGTTTTGGAATTGGATTGCATTGTTATAGTATTGCTGTGTATTATTTTGTTGGATTGATGAATTAAAAAAATAAAATAAAATAAAAAATAAGATAAATCGATTTTTGAAAAATGAGAATCGACACGTGAGCATCGCGATTTCAATTCGAATCGATTTTTTCCCACACCCCTACAATATAGCCCAGAAAAAGTGGTGTGCTTTGCACGGTGGTTCTTAACCTGGGTTCGATCGAACCCTAGGGGTTCGGTGAATCGGCCTCAGGGATTCGGTGGAGCATCCGCCGCGGAGGTCGAGACACACCCGACTCATCGTGTAAATAAAAACTTCTCCCTATCGGCGTATTACGGATACGGCAACAGCAGAAGTCACACTGATTTGCAGGTGTGTAATTCATACTTGCCAACCTTGAGACTTCCGATTTCGGGAGGTGGGGGGCGTGGTCGGGGGCGGGGCGGGGCGTGGTTGAGGGCGTGGTTAAGAGGGGAGGAGTATATTGACAGCTAGAATTCAGCAAGTCAAGTATTTCATACATATATATAGATATATATATCTACATCCTGAAAATATGCAAACAAAACTGTGTTTGGATAATTGATACTTCAAACTTGCATAAATAAATATTAAGGAATATAACATAACTTGGCTTCTGAGAGTTTCAAAATGTAATGAATAAAATGCTAAAGTTGTTGATAAACAAGCAATTATTTTAATAATTAAATATGGTCATTTTAAATGAATTATTATGATAATTTAAAATCAATTATTTCAAATATGTTTATTTTAATGTATAATTCTATGGCTGGATGTAGTAAGGAGTCAAGAAAAAATACAAATAAAAATACAATTAATTTTGATGTTTTAGCAAAATATAGTAAAAATGTATTTAGGTTTTTTTTAAATTAATAAATATATTTATTTTTAGGTAAGATAAACATAATAATACAATGTATCTCTTGTCTGGATGATTTAATTCTTGTCACCCTGTTGTCCTCCCGTCATGAAAAAAGACTGTCCTCACTCAGGTCCGCATGGAGCTGGAGGGGGCGTGGCTTCCACCTACGGCTGAAAATCGGAAGATTTTCGGGAGAATATTTGTCCCGGGAGGTTTTCGGGAGAGGCGCTGAATTTCGGGAGTCTCCCGGAAAATTCGGGAGGGTTGGCAAGTATGGTAATTTGTTGTTAGTTCATGCACTGTGTTGGTTTTGTTCTTTGAACAAGGTGATGTTCATGCATGGTTCATTTTGTGCAGCAATAAAAAAAACCATATAACTTTGTCTTGAATTTGAAAAAATATATACATATATTTTTCACTAAAGAAGGGTTCGGTGAATGGGCATATGAAACTGGTGGGGTTTGGTACCTCCAACAAGGTTAAGAACCACTGGCTTTGCATGTTTAACAACATGACAAAACGCCACACAGGATGGATAATATGATGCTGTAAATGTGGAGGGAAATGAGTGTCTCCATTGTGACAGCCGGTATACAAGCAAAAACATCATTTAAATAGGATGGTATGCACCACTTTTGCACTTGTTATCAATTGTACACGCAGTCTTAGTAGACACCCTCACTAATAGTATGCACTATTTTATATGTAGCACTTGTTTTTTGAGATATTAGTAGATTAAGTGTTTTAGAGTAGTCTGCTAGTTACTTTTATTTTTTTTTTTATTAGAAACTGGAGCCAACTGTTGATTATACACCTCAGTGCAGATCAGAGGAGAGTGAGCACAGCATTAGGATGGGTGGCAGGTGAGAGTCGGGTCCAAGGGAAGATCAATGTTATTTGCAAAGTGCCTCCCACACAGTTTCTGTGTTGGATTGTGTCCAAAAATACAACACCAACGTACAAGGCACGCGCCCAAAAAAGGCTGGATTCAACTTCAACCAAATCTCTTTTTAGCCGCATTTATTGACAGCCGCAGACAAGTAATTCATTTGGATTAATTTGAATATTTGCTCTGCAGGTGTTGATTGTTTGTTGTCAAACCTGCAAAGACATTAAAGAGCTTATGAGACCACATCTTTTTTCTTCTTCCCATGTACAGCTTCTGATTATAGCTGTAATAATAATACAATTAGATTCTGCTATTCTCAGTATACCTCCTTTTAGAATGGATAATTGTTGTCATAGCTACTTCTGGAGTTATTTCCCATGCTGGAGCTATTTTCTTATTTTTTTTTGCAAATTAAAAATTTGGAAGCTACAATCATTTTGTCCAAAAAGCGGATACGTATTGATTTGATAACTTGCTTTACTTTAAAGCAGAGGCGTCAAAGTCGTTTTCACTGAGGGCCACATCGCAGTTATGTTTTTTTTTTTTTTTTTTTTTTTTTTTTTTTTTTCTTTTTATGTCCTGTCCAGCTTCTCAGGAAAATCATATAGTTGATGTAGATGCCCATGTCGGCTGTTCAGATTTACTTTACAAAAGAGAAGTGTAGGATACTTCTCTTGTTGCCTTATTTGTATTTGACTTTATTAAATGTATTTATATTATCATTTAGTGCAGCCGGGCCGGAGCAGGAGGGGATAGAAAGAGAAAAAAAAAGAAGACAGAGGGGGAAATTGTGGGGACAAGAGGGGGATTAGACAGAGAGACAAAAACAACAACAGCAAACAACAACAACAACAACAATAGAGCAACATCAGCAAATATGACATGTACAAATATGATGGTAAAAGTAATAGCAAATAAGCAGTTAGCGAAAAATAAAAAATAATACAGAAATGACAATGAGCATTATTACACTACAAATGGATCAATACAAATACCAATAGAAATAGCGCTATTGATAATGAACAATACCAATAATTTACCTTTATTATCAACAATACAGTTGTTTAAATGCAACAATACATATACGTAATGATAACTTGAGATACGAAAGAATGCAGAAAAATGGAGGGGGAGAAAGAGAAGCAACCTACATTAACCTTGTAGATTGTTATAGTCACAATAGGTTAAGCTTTGTCAGTGTGCCATGTGTTACACCCAGTTTACCCTAGGGCAACAACGTTAATATATGTTTGATGAAACGTGATTATGTGCATGAGTGTAAGTATGCATATGTACTTGTATATGTACAGAATGTGTATATGTGTTTGTACAATGAATGTATATGTACAGAATGTGTATATGTGTTTGTACAGTGAATGTATATGTACAGTATGTGTATGTGTATGTTTGTATATTGAATGTGCGTGTGGATGTACGAACATTAGGTAGGTAAATATGTACTGTATTTGTGTATGTATGTGGGAGCGTAGGTACCTATGTACGTATGTGAGCATACGTGAATTTGCATGTACAATACATTCGACTCCCAGAGTGCGTGGGAGCCAGAGCACGGCCCCATCACCCCCGAGAGCCCAACCCACAAACAGGAGGCGTGGTGCCCAGGGAACCAGGGACCACCGCCCCCACGCAGCCAAGCCGGCCAGCGACAGGAACCCCAGAGCCCGACCCACCGTACCGCCCACAAGGGCCAGCAGCAGGCCGCAGACAGACGCACCCGGCGGAGGACAGGGCACGAGAAAAGCAGGGGACAGCCAGACCCCAAGCCAGCGAGAGACCACACCCCACACGGGCAGAAAGGCGAGACGCCCCGCCCGAAGGACCCAGAGACTCCCCGCAACCGGACGGGAAGACCGCCCCCGCCCCACCGGCAACCGGGCCCCCACGAGCCCACCCCCCACCCCCGGAGAGCGCGGCGAGGCCAGCCCCCGGCCACCCCACCCAAACCGGCCGCCGCAGGACCACCCAGGCACAGGGCCACGGGAACCACCCACCCCACATCGCAGTTATGTTTGACCCCAGAGAGCCGAATATTATTACACTTTTTTTTTAATGCATTTTATTAGTAGATTTTCTTAAAAACTAAAATGTAAAAAAAATACGGTAAGTTGCCATAATTTCACCTCAAAATTTAGTGTATATCACTGTCAGGTTTAAACACTGATGACATCTATTAAACAGACAAGAAGCAAGGAATCATGCAGAGACAGAGTTAAATTTGGCTCAATGAGGAGAGACGTTTGGGGCTGCACACTCAGTTACAATCTCCCACCACGCTCTAAGGTCCAGTCCCACGTGCTCCTCTATTTATTTGGGAGGTCCCTGCTTACATCACTGAAGCTGTTTCTGAAGGAAGGGGGTGGGGGGGGTAATTTCAGCAGCCCCAGTTGGACACAATATGTGATTATTCAGAAATGGAAATGTGCTGACACTCGTGATATTGTCTCTGCTTTGTCTGCGTCACGGTGCTCGATGTTCTGGACACAAACACTGATACAAGTCGCAATCGTGGATTGTCAGTTGTCCCTTTGCACAGATAGAAAAGTACAACTTCAGCACAATTGATAATAACTATAGCAATGGCCTTTAAGCATAAGAGTTGTGTGGTATTAACAATGACTGTTTTTATTATTGCTATTTTTATATAATACTTAAAAAAGTAGATGTTTTAAAAACTAAAATGTAGAAAAAAATATGGTAAATTGCAATAATTTCACCTGAAAATTTAGTGTATATTACTGTGAATGGAAAAACAGTACTGGTGTATTTATGGTTAAAAAATAAATAAAAAAACGCAGCTCAGGTGCCAGAATTTTTTACTGTAAAATTTGCTTTAGTTTTTATACTGTAAATAAACCCCCCCGCAATTTTACAGTAAAAACAGTTTGGTTTTTTTTGTGTTTTTTTTTACCGCAAATCAACAACTGTAGATTTTTTGGTGTATTACTGTGAATGCCAAAACGGCACCACCGTTTTATACAGTAAAAAAAAGTATATATTTTTTTCATTTAGAGAAAAATGCTGTAAAAAGCACAGTAAATTTCACAATTTTACCATGAAATCTATTGCTACTTTCACATTGCACAATTTCATGGATAACTTGCTTTGAAATCTTTATTATTAGTATTTATTTCTATTTAAAAAATGGTTTCAATGTTTGATAATATATTTTTGCATAATTAGACAATATTTAAGTTAACATAATTTGCATATATATTTTTAAGAAAGAATACATTTCGTATGAAAAGTTACATTACTTTATTGATACATATTATTTGCAGGCTTCCCAAGGGCCAAATAAAATGAAGTGGCGGGCCACATCTGGCCCCCGGGCCTCGAGTTTGATACCTGTGCTTTAAAGTGACAGGCTCGAGTGGGGCGTTGCTTGCAACGTGACTCCGAGATGCAGAGGACAGCAGACGGCGTGCGGGTAAAGTGTATTTAATGACAAAGCAAAAGCTGTAGTGCAGCTGGGAAGTGCACCGGAAGCATGGGGAACGAGCCATGCAGGAACAAAGTTAAACAGACCACAAGGATAATAAACCTCAATGAACCGGCGGCCAGATGATAAGACAAACGAGAACAGGTGCGCTCACAAACAAATTAAAGGCTCTGCAAAACAAATATAATCGGAAGTGGAACTGAAAAATAGGAGCGCAAGAACACTTGACCAAACTTTTAGGAGCAATTCTGGCATAATGGATGTTTTGGCTGGGCTTGAGACCATGCCAGCAATGCCTGCATATTTCACTATTATTGTATCATGCTGCATTTACTATAGAGTGGCTTATGGATGTAATAGATTTTAAATCACATTAATGAGCAATGTTGATTTAAGATATTAATATTTTGAGTTATGAGCTCTGTCATAAAACTAAATGGGCCCCTAAGTTGAGGTACAGTTGTACTGTATTTGATTATTTTCATGTCCTATTATATAACTAATGGTTATGTACTTACTGCATTACTTTTTAATATTGTTAAATATTGCTCAAAACACTGCCTATGCAGTTGAAGATTTTATGTTTGAGACTTGAATGGATGGTAAATAGACTAGTTGTCTTGATCCATGGCCCGGATCATGTTTTGTTATGTTCTGTTAGTTTTGGACTCCCTTAGTTCCTGTTTGTGCACCTCTGGGTTTGTTTTAGTTTCCATGGGGATTTATTGGGTTCACCTGCCTCTGGTTAGTGGTCGGCACAAATTTACCCAACAGTTACGTTGGGTAAATTCCTTGTCTCCTATGCTTCTTGATTCCTGCGCTAAATCTCGCCTTAGCTTCCCGTGCGATCGGCACGCTTTCCTTTTGCTTGTTGTCTGTTTTTGGTACGTGTTTGATTTTTGAGGAATAAATCATGTTCCTACCTGCACGCCTTGTCCGGAGTGGTCCGTCTGCATCCCGGGAGAACGAACCCCCCACACGTGACACTAGTAAAACACAGTACAGGCCAAAAGTTTGGACACACCTCCTCACTCAATGCGTTTTCTTCTTTTTCATGACTATTGTAGATTGTCACTGAAGGCATCAAAACTATGAATGAACACATGTGGAGTCATGTACTTAACAAAAAAAAGGTCAAATGACTGAAAACATGTTTTATATTCTAGTTTCTTCAAAATAGCCACCTGCTTTGCACACTCTTGGCATTCTCTCCATGAGCTGAAACGGTTTTCACTTCACAGGTGTCATAGTTTTGATGCCTTCAGTGACAATCCACAATGTAAATAGTCGTGAAAATAAAGAAAACACATTGAAATGAGAAAGTGTGTCCAAACCTTTGGCCTGTACTGTACATAGGAAAAGGGAAACCGACATAAACACACACGTTTTACTGTAATACATGACTTTGTCTTTGTGTCAATTATATGAATATCTCTTTTTAGAGATAATCCAAACATTATTGCCACTTTAAAATGTGAAAAACAAAGAAAAGAGCAGTCAATTGCTAACATTATTCTTTTTCAGCTACATTGTGCTTCTCCTTATCGCCCTCACCTACTCACACATAACCACCGAGCAACAATGCGCCCATGTTCTGGTGGAAGCAGCCCACACATTTGATTAAGAATGCATGACACCGTGTCAAACCAAATTGACAGACCCATATACAGTATAATAGGTCATACGCAGTTTTTTTGTCCTCGTGGCTGTATGCATTAAAATGTGGGAGACATAACGGTAGAAAAAATAACACACACCTACCCTACATAACAAAGATCACATTCCCACTCAAAGCATTTGCAGGCATATCCGCTTTTTGTCGTTCATTTGCCAAGTTCTCTGTATTATTATCACGTGATTGATATGAGACGGGTTGACTGGCTAATGGGAAAAGTTTGTCATTTCTTCGTATGGCTAAAAAGGAAAAGTTTAAAAGAAGTTCAGCCAAAGAAAGAAACATAGTTTGAATGAGTTTATCAGAAAGTCTTGGGCACACTACTGTCACCTAGATTGTAAATTATGATGACTATAAAGGCACTCAGAGAGCACAGACCTCTGCAAGGCCCAATGTTCCAACAATAAAGAAGTCCTGAATCCAGATGGGTATTCAGATCTGCCCTAAATTGTCATCACTTGTTCCTATCCTATTTCTGACATTTTCTAAAAGATAGATGAAAATCCACCTGTTGTAACGGTACAATTGGAGAAAGAGATGGCACGGAAGCAGGGACGTTGTAACCTTGCAGCGTGTTTATTGAAATATACAAACATATATGAGGTGTGTGATTAAACCAAATGTATACGGTGGGACTATGTGTCATCGGGTGTATCCCTTTATGGAGGATGCCTGTGCGTGACTTTGTTTAATTTGGGGAGACTGGTGCACAGACAGTCACCACATGATCCTTGACAGAATCGGGTCAGGGTCCAGTGGCATGGAGTCCAAGACGACTGGGGACTCTTTTCTGCTGCAGCCTTCATCCGCCATCGCAGCCGTTGTGGTAGTTCTTAAAGGGGAACATTATCACCAGACCTATGTAAGCGTCAATATATACCTTGATGTTGCAGAAAAAAGACCATATATTTTTTTAACCGATTTCCGAACTCTAAATGGGTGAATTTTGACGAATTAAACGCCTTTCTAATATTCGCTCTCGGAGCGATGACGTCACAATGTGACGTCGCATCAGGAAGCAATCCGCCATTTTCTCAAACACCGAGTCAAATGAGCTCTGTTATTTTCCGTTTTTTCGACTGTTTTCCATACCTTGGAGACATCATGCCTCGTCGGTGTGTTGTCGGAGGGTGTAACAACACGAACATGGACGGATTCAAGTTGCACCAGTGGCCCAAAGATGCGAAAGTGGCAAGAAATTGGACGTTTGTTCCGCACACTTTACCGACGAAAGCTATGCTACAACAGAGATGGCAAGAATGTGTGGATATCCTGCGACACTCAAAGCAGATGCATTTCCAACGATAAAGTCAAAGAAATCTGCCGCCAGACCCCCATTGAATCTGCCGGAGTGTGCGAGCAATTCAGTGACAAAGGACCTCGCTAGCACGGCAAGCAATGGCGGCAGTTTGTTCCCGCAGACGAGCGAGCTAAACCCCCTGGATGTCTTGGCTCACACCGTCCCGAAGATGATCAAGAGAAGAATATCGACCCTAGCTTCCCTGGCCTGCTGACATGAGGGTATGTCTACAGAATATATTAATTGATGAAAATTGGGCTGTCTGCACTCTCAAAGTGCATGTTGTTGCCAAATGTATTGCATGTAAACCTAGTTCATAGTTGTTAGTTTCCTTTAATGCCAAACAAACACACACCAATCGTTGGTTAGAAGGCGATCGCCGAATTCGTCCTCGCTTTCTCCCGTGTCGCTGGCTGTCGTGTCGTTTTTGTCAGTTTCGCTTGCATACGGTTCAAACTGATCAATAGCTTCAGTTTCTTCTTCAATTTCGTTTTCGTTTTCGCTACCTGCCTCCACACTACAACCATCCGTTTCAATACATTCGTAATCTGTTGAATCGCTTAAGCCGCTGAAATCCGAGTCTGAATCCGAGCTAATGCCGCTATAGCTTGCTGTTCTTTCCGCCATGTTTGTTTGTGTTGGCTTCACTATGTGACGTCACAGGAAAATGGACGGGTGGTTAAAATTAGGCACTTTGAAGCTTTTTTTAGGGATATTGCGAGATGGGTAAAATTTTGAAAAAAACTTTGAAAAATATAATAAGCCACTGGGAACTGATTTTTAATGGTTTTAACCATTCTGAAATTGTAATAATGTTTCCCTTTAAATCTACCGTCTTCCGCCTGCTCCGCCGTTGAGGTCTTCACCGTATCCCTGGCTAGGGGGCAGTCAGGTACTAGGCCTTTGCCAAGAGCCACCTGGGGTTACAGTAGTAAAGGGGTTAACCTCCTAGTGCCCCAAGACCCCAGAGAGTGCACTTTAACGTCATGCCCAGGACTATGTGTAGCAGGTATAGGAGGAGTGTTACCAGGTGGTGTTGAAGGTGCGTGTTGAGATCGGTGCGGAAGTCCAGAAAGGGCAAGGCAGGCTCGGAGGTCCAGGGACAGACAGGAGGTCAGGGGCTGGAGCGAGGCGTCGTGGTCAAAAGGCAGGTGTGAGGTCGAGATCCAGGAAGGCAGCAGAGAGTCCAGAGGGGATCCAGGGAGACGAGACACACAGCTCGAAACCAGGGGATGATGAAGGGTTGCTGGATTAATTCATTAAATTCAATTAAATTAAAAATTTAAAGTACCAATGATTGTCACACACACACTAGGTGTGGTGAAATTCATCCTCTGCATTTGACCCATCCCCTTGATCGCCCCCTGGGAGGTGAGGGGAACAGTGGGCAGCAGCGGTGCCGCGCCCGGGAATCATTTTTGTGATTTAACCCCCAATTCCAACCCTTGATGCTGAGTGCCAAGCAGGGAGGTAATGGGTCCCATTTTTATAGTCTCTGGTATGACTCGGCCGGGGTTTGAACTCGCAACCTACCGATCTCAGGGCGGACACTTTAACAACTAGGCCACTGTATGACGACACAAGACAAGAAAGGTGCGCACAGCAGAGAGACAGGTGGCAGGTGTATGAACCGTAACACCTGTAACATTTTGCGTTATCTATAGCGGAATGAAAGAAATTGAGTGAAGTCTCTTGTCAGTCATCCAATGTCTTTATCTCTGTGGGTGGAGGCAGGGACGCTGGCATACACACACACAGAAGTTGAAGCTTGTTCCATAAACCATTTACTCCAAGAATTAATGCAAATACCAACTAATTGCCGCAATTTATGCGCAGCCTAGCGACTTTGTTCAATGCACTCAACTTCCCCGCACATTTTTTCGAATTTATCTTTAAGCGTGTCTTGGTCTTTTGTGTATATATAAAAAGTTCTAGATTTTTGAGTTTAACTCATGAAAAATGGAAGCAAAAACAAAAGTGTTGCGTTTGTATTTTTGTTCAGCAGACTAGAAATGATCCGTATCAGCCCCAAAATGTCTTACTTATCTCATTTCGGACATACCCTAAAAGGTAGGTGGAAATCTGTTAATAACTTTTTTGCAATATATGTAGCGGAATGAAATAAACAGAGTAAAGTGGAGGCAGGGCCGCTAGCATACACACACACAAAAGTTGAAGTTCGTTATGCGCAGTATTTTTCGGACTATAAGGCGCGCATAAAATCCTTAAAGGGGAACATTATCACAATTTCAGAAGGGTTAAAACCATTAAAAATCAGTTCCCAGTGGCTTATTTTATTTTTCTAAGTTTTTTTCAAAATTTTACCCATCACGCAATATCCCTAAAAAAAGCTTCAAAGTGCCTGATTTTAACCATCGTTATATACACACCCGTCCATTTTCCTGTGACGTCACATAGTGATGCCAATACAAACAAACATGGCGGATAGAACAGCAAATTATAGCGACATTAGCTCGGATTCAGACTCGGATTTCAGCGGCTTAAGCGATTCAACAGATTACGCATGTATTGAAACGGATGGTTGTAGTGTGGAGGCAGGTAGCGAAAACGAAATTGAAGAAGAAACTGAAGCTATTGAGCCATATCGGTTTGAACCGTATCAAGCGAAACCGACGAAAACGACACGACAGCCAGCGACACAGGAGAAAGCGAGGACGAATTCGGCGATCGCCTTCTAACCAACGATTGGTATGTGTTTGTTTGACATTAAAGGAAACTAACAACTATGAACTAGGTTTACAGCATATGAAATACATTTGGCAACAACATGCACTTTGAGAGAGCAGACAGCCCATTTCAGGCGCGCTAAGAACATATATTTTTCCACGATTTCAGCACTCAGGCTAACCATACCTAAATAGACACAAAATACTGCATTACACAAGACTACCCGAATGTACTCGAATGATTGAAAAAAATACATGTTTTTAAGCTAAATTATTGGTAAACACAGTTTATGTATAATCCATCCATCCATTTTCTACCGCTTATTCCCTATATTCTGTAGACATCCCTCATCCGCTCTCTTTTCCTGAAAGCTGATCTGTCCAGTTTTGGAGTTGATGTCAGCAGGCCAGGGAAACTAGGGTCCTTATCGTTGGAAATGCATCTGCTTTGAGTGTCGCAGGATATCCACACATTCTTGCCATCTCTGTCGTAGCATAGCTTTCGTCGGTAAAGTGTGCGGAACAAACGACTGACCATTTCGTCGGCTTTCCCCACACCCTCGTATTTTGAACAAATTTCGTCCAATTTCTTGTCACTTTCGCATCTTTGGGCCACTGGTGCAACTTGAATCCGTCCCTGTTCGTTTTGTTACACCCTCCGACAACACACCGACGAAAGTGAGAAAATGGCGGATTGCTTCCCGATGTGACGTCATGTCATCGCTCCGAGAGCGAATAATAGAAAGGCGTTTAATTCGGCAAAATTCACCCATTTAGAGTTCGGAAATCGGTTAAAAAAATATATGGTCTTTTTTCTGCAACATCAAGGTATATATTGACGCTTACATAGGTCTGGTGATAATGTTCCCCTTTAAATTTTCTCAAAAATCGACGGTGGGTCTTATAACCCGGTGCGCCTAATATACGGAATAGTTCTGGTTGTGCTTACCGGCCTTGAAGCAATTTTATTTTGTACATGGTGTAATGATAAATGTGACCAGTAGATGGCAGTCACACATACAAGATACATGTAGGCTGCAATATGACGCCAGTAAACAACACCAAAACTTCAAATGTTCCATTGAGAATATAGAACATTACACACGGCGCTTAAAAATCTATCAAAATGTTTTAGTACGACTTTGAAGCCGCACCGCATTACGGCTACGATAGTCAGAAGTACGAGTATTATTATGGTGTGTGTATAAGGACCGCAAAATGGCACCCATTAGCGCACACATTATCTGCCGTTTTGTTTTGCAATATTATGCAAAACCAACTTTTCTTACCTTCTGGTACCTGCTGATATGTTTTTGGGATCTGCGTAACTCCTGGAAATTTGCGCAAATCCGCCATTGTAGTCCGTATCGACGACGTAGTCGATACGCTTCTTCTTTTTCTTTATCTTGTTATGGGCCATTTCTAATATAAAGTAGCGTAAAGTTCTAACTTATATCTGTCAGTGGACTCGCTATGAAAGCATTAAAAACTACCGGTATAGTGGGTGTACATAATTTACCCACGGAACTTTAGTTATTGGAGAGTTCTGGTCGGACGGTTTTTCATGGTGCGCCCTACGGTCCGTAAAATACGGTAAACGTAAGGTAACGCGTTAGAGATGATCCAAATCAGCTCCAAAATATAATGACTTGTTACTTATACCATTTTTTGGCATTGCTAAAAGGTAAGTCTGTCTATAACTGTTAGAGTTATTTTGCTAACTGAGGGCAACACCCACCAATGGCATCGATTACATAATCGTGGGAGGTCGTACTTATTAAGACGTGGTTTATGTCAGTGACTCAAAATCAAGCAGCATTCCGATACTCTGGTCTGTCAATATCAGAGGCTCTGGATACTGAAAGCCAGAGAAGGGAGACAAGGACGAATGACTGGCAGCCATGAGTGTATCATGAGGATTATCTGAGAAATGGAGGACGTCCTACACTTTCCTCCTAAGGCCCACAGAGCGGAGAGAGAGCAGCCGCCGTCTCTCGTGCTGTCAGCAAGTAGTAAATATACTGCGGTGTTTTCAAGTATCTTGCGAGATTTGCCGTTTCCTGGTTTATTGCTATTATCACAGCAGTGCTTTTATAACTTTCATAATCTGTAAGAGAGAAATCAAGTCCAAACAATGACGTCACCTTGACCTTTGCTGGGTAAGGCATTGTGTTCAATTACAGATGAAGATTGTAATGACATAAATCATTTGGATAGCAATTTTCCTCTGAGATGCACCAGTCGTAACAATAAAATTGAGGGGTTTGAGGGTTGCGGCTAAGGTTTGGTAAGTATCTTTCCCCTACTATGGCTTAGGCCAGTGTTTTTCACATTTTTTGCAACAGAAATCATTAAAAAACTAAACTCAGTTGACAGTAAAAAGTCGTTGTCGCAATCGTTGGATATGACTTCAAACCATAACCAAGCATGCATCAATATAGCTCTTGTCTCAAAGTAGGTGTACTGTCACCACCTGTCACATCACGCTCTGACTTATTTGGAGTTTTTTGCTGTTTTCCTGTGTGTAGTGTTTTAGTTCTTGTCTTGCGCTCCTATTTTGGTGGCTTTTTCTTTTTTTGGGGTATTTTCCCGTAGCAGTTTCATGTCTTCCTTTGAGTGATATTTCCTGCATCTACTTGGTTTTAGCAATCAAGAATGATTCAGTTGTTTTTATCCTTCTTTGTGGGGACATTGTTGATTGTCATGTCATGTACGGATGTACTTTGTGGACGCCGTCTTTGCTCCACAGTAAGTCTTTGCTGTCGTCCAGCATTCTGTTTTTGTTTACTTTGTAGCCAGTTCAGTTTTACTTTCGTTCTGCGTAGCCTTCCCTAAGCTTCAATGCCTTTTCTTAGGGGCACTCACCTTTTGTTTATTTATGGTTTAAGCATCAGACACCTTTTTACCTGCACATTGCCTCCCGATGTTTCCGACATCTACAAAGCAATTAGCTAACGGCTGCCACCTACGGATATGGAAGAGTATTGCAGGGTTACTCTGCCGAGCTCTAGACAGCACAGACACTCAACAACAATACATAATTTGCAGACTATAATTACTGGTTTGCAAACAATATTTTTAACCCAAATAGGTGAAATTAGATAATCTCCCACGGCACACCAGACTGTATCTCACGGCACACCAGTGTGCCGGGGCATAGTGGTTGAAAAATACTGGCTTAGGCTATGTCTACACTAAGCCGGATAACCCCTTAAACGAATAATTATTTAGCCTAAGCCCCGTTTTCGGCCACACTAAATCATCGTTTAAGGTTCCCCTCCTCTGACAATTTTTTACACGGGTAAGTGCGCCGTGTATTTCTTGAATCTCCGGCTCTTAGCTTTGAATGGACTGATCGTTTACAAACTGAGTTCGGAGAGGAAGTGACGCCAGAAAGACAGCGCCCCACACAGGAAGTGACGTCAGAAAGAACGTGCCACAGCCAGCTTCAAAATAAAGTGGTTTCGCAACTCGGAGCTAACCGCTGAAAATATGGAGGCGAGTCATCCAGTCTCCTTCCGTCTGTACAGACGTGTTACGGCAGGGTCCCATGTTGTTGCGAGGTTTGTTCTCCCAGGATGCAAACGGACGACTCCGGACAGGACTTGCAGGTAGGAACATGATTTAATCTTAAAAAACAATCAATGAGGTACAAAACAGTAAACAAAACGACGGAACAGGGTGCCGATCGCACTTGAAGCTAAGGTTGCTGCTTAGCACAGACTAAAGACAAGCAAAACTTACGTAACAGTAGCGTGAAGCAAACAAAGAAGCCAGACCGACTGGCAAAGGCAGGCTTAAATAATGTCTCTTGATGAGCAACAGGTGAGCGCCCCGAACACAAGAGGCAGGTGCAAATAATAAGTAGCCATGGTAACAAACTCAGAGGTGCACTAACAGGAACTAAAGGAGTCCAAAACTAACAGAAAACACAAGTGACTAGAAAACGTAACCAGACTATGATCCGGGCAGTGGATCATAACAAGACGCTTGTGGAAATCACACATGAATACCTAAAGAGAAAGCGATTGCAGCTATTTGGGATACAACACTTCTCAGACGGCAAGAGATGTCCAATGTCAAGGTCAGCTGTGATTCTACTTACCGAAAAACTTTGTCCATTTGTCGAAGGAGAGACAACGAGAATGCGGGCTCCCGTGGATGTGATATAAAAAGGAAGCGTGTGCTTTGTATTACCTGGCCGTCGAGGGAAGACTACGGAAACATCGAATGCTTTTGGACTAGCAAAGCAGACTGTGTCAGTTATTGTCCGCTATGTATGTTCAGAATCATCCGCTTTTACGACAGCTGACGCAACTTTCTTACGTCATTGTAGTATCGTCACAGAGCATTAAACAGTGTTGAAGCCGAGCATCCATTGACTTGTATACGCGTATGTATACATGTTTATATATAGTCGAGGTTTCTGTGGTTTATCTGGAATAAACGTTAGGTCAGGTCAGGAAAAAACACAGAGGCTATTTCATTCCTACAAGCCTGTTTCGCAGGTTTCCCTGCTCTTCAGGGGATTTTATTATAATTTTTGATTTATTATAAAATCCCCTGAAGAGCAGGGAAACCTGCGAAACAGGTTTGTAGGATGACATAGCCTCAGTGTTTTTTCCTAAACTAACGTCAATGTTTGTATATGTGTATATATGTTTATATATATATATATGTGTATATAAAATCCCCTGACGAGCAGGGCAACCTGCCAAACAAGCTTGTAGGGATGATATAGCCTCTGTGTTTTTTCCTGACCGAACGTATAGTCCACTCTACCCCGGTATTGAGCACTGTATAACGGATAAACCACAGAAACCTTGACTATATATATATATATATATATATATATATATATATATATATATATTTATATATATATTCATATATATGTACCCCGCCTTCCGCCCGATTGTAGCTGAGATAGGCTCCAGCGCCCCCCCGCGACCCCGAAGAGATTAAGCGGTAGAAAATGGATGGATGGATGGATGGATATCTATATATATATATATATATGTATATATATGTATATATATATATATATATATATATATATATATATATATATATATATATATATATATATATATATATATATATATATATATATATATATATGTATATATATACATATATATAAGAAATCACAGAGGGAAAGGATTTTATTTTATTTTCCCATTTCCTTTAGAATAAATCCTGTTGTAAAGAAGTCAATCCTGTGATCGTTGTCTACAAACACGTTACACAAGAAGCAGCAGAAGTTTGCGTTTATGTCCTGCAGTATTTTCATTTGTCTTTTTGTACTTTTTTTTAAGTACATTTTCAGCCTCTTAAGATGACGCTTGAGTACACTCGTATTTTTAGCCAACGAGCCTACAAATCCACCAGAAGGTGTTTATTTGTGTCAACGACAGGCACTGAATGCCTGCACGTGCGGTGACAAATATTGCTTTGATTTTACAAACCAGGATATATTTTACAGCTCATTGTGAATAAAAAAAGAATGTGTCCTCCCACATACCGTATCATTGTCACTCTGCAGAAACAACACTGCGCTCCCAAACAAAAATAAGGAAAACATGAATTAAATACGAGGAACAATGTTTTTTTTATACCTGCACTATGCTGGAAAGTGGATTTTTGATGCAAAATAAGCCTTTACTTTTTTTTTTTAAGATAAACATTTAGCACTATCCAAAATTAAGGGGAAAAAAAAAAGGATAAACATAAATAGACAAGCTGCGGAGCTGCAAATTTGGAAACCCCTGCCTTACAACTTACATCCAAATCAACAAAATATTGGATTTAACAGTCTAATAATTTTAGCCCAGAATGAAAAATCTCGACCTGAAAAACTCTGCAATGTGATCCTCCAACGATATCCAAGCAAACAAGAAGTTCAGAAAGATAAAGTTGAAATTCCATGTGGGCTCCTCTCTGACTTCAAAGGCTAGAGCATCAATATTGATGCGACACAACACAAAGAATCTGAAATATTGTGGGTTTGTTGACATTGAATACAGGTGTCTCAGTTGTTCTAACGCTATGTGATGGCTCTCATTATTCCCCGGCATTAAAGGGCTGTCACAGATGTTAACAAACCTTTGACGCTTTGTTCTTGTCAGAGAAAAGTATTCTGCTTTGCAAACTTGTTTTTTTGTCAATCCGGTTGATCTGCTTTTTAGTCAGAAACGGGAACAATTTATTTGATAAATGTCCTTGAGCCAAGTGTTAACTGACTAAACTGGCACTAAACACTGAACACACAATGTGCTCATTGCTGTAGTCTGGACCAAAAATAGTCACCAGTGAAAGAGTTAGTTTTTTTTCATATTGATGGATCTGAGTGAAGGTGCAATATGCTTGGACCAGGTGACCAGCATAAAACATTCCACTAATATGCCTAAGAGCGATGGAGATCTGAAACACACACAGTCGCCATCACATGTTACGAGAGTGTCTGCAAAGATTTTGATCATAGGGACGTAAGGAATTGAGGATTCAAAGACCATGAACCCAGGTAGTGTGACTGGGACTAAAAGTGGAATATATTTTGGACTACCGTATTTTCCGGACCATAGAATGGTCTATTTCTGATCTTGTTTTCATATATAATTCGGCAGCGTCTTCTCCCCGTCATCTTTGTTGTAGCGGTGTAGCGTGCAAGGACGGGAGTGGAAGAAGTGTCAAAAGATGGAGCTAACTGTTTTAATGACATTCAGACTTGTTTTTCAGACTGTTTTAATCAATAAAAGAGCAGCATCTCCTCATCCGACGGAAATGTGTCCCGTGAAAAACTCTCTAATAACTAAAGTTCCTTGGGTGGATAATGTAAACTCACTACACCGGTATGTTTTAGCGCTTTAGTATAGATATAAGTAAGAACTTTACACTACTTTATATTACAAATGGCAACAGCGGAGGATGGATGTCCCATAACAAGAAGATAGAGAAAAAGAAGAAGACGCGCAATTTTTCAGGACTTATGCAGATCCCAAATACAGATCAGCAGGTACCAGAAGGTAAAAAAAGTTGCTTTTGCGGAAAAAAAACGCCAGATATGTCTTAGCTTATATACACACACCATAACAATACCAGTATGTTAAAGCACAGTACAATCCTTCAAGCGGTGCGGCTTCATAGCTTACCAAAGTCGTACTAAAACATTTTGATAGATTTTTGAGCACCGTGTGTAATGTTCTATATTTTCAATGGAACATATAAAATGTTGGTGTTGTTTACGTGAGTCATATTGCAGTCTACACGTATCTCTTATGTTTGACTGCCATCTACTGGTCACACTTATCATTTCACCATGTACCAAATAAAACAGCTTCAAGGTCGGTAAGCAAAACCATAATTATTCCGTACATTAGGCGCACCGGGTTATAAGGCCCAATGTCGAGTTTTGAGAGAAAAAATTATTTTAAGTACGCCTTATAGTCTGGAAAATACGGTATTAAAAAAAATATATTTCGGAATATTTTCCTTGTTCTATTCATCACATCATTTTATTAGCCTTGCACATAGGAGTCATTTAAGTGCTTGTTTATAACATTAGTTAATTGTTACGAGCACAGTCTACCAAATCAAATTTCTTGTGTCTTAAACATACTTAGCCAATAAAGCTGATCTGATTCTAATTCAGATTTTTTAGGAAGAACTCCTGCAAATTCAGGCATCTGAAAAAAAAGATCTGGCAAACTTGCTGTCAATGTTCAACAATGTTTAATTTAAGATGCAAATGAAGCACATTTGTTATAATTTTTTGAAATCCTGTGCTTTTTGGGTTCAGGGTTAGAAACCCCCATTAAAACATAGATTAAAAATTCATAAAACCAAAACGGGGTGTACCGTAATTTCTAATTACAAGCCGCACCTACCTCATTTTTGGAGAACATTTTGTTTTTCTTTACATATATTGGCCGCACGAGCCTATTAGCCGCAAATCATTTGGCACCTGCCAAGATTTGAAATTTAATTTCCATACATTTCCTGTTTTAAGAGCATATTACTTATTTTTAGTCATTGACTTTACATCACAATTTTAATTTTAGCATGCATAATTACATTTTGTCTAATCTAGTTTAAAAATGTTAAAATTGAGTTCCTTGCCATCCACCTGAGTGCAGCTGGGATAGGCTCCAGCCCCCCCGCGACCCTGAAAGTGACAAGCGGTAGAAAATGGATGGATTGGAGGATGGAAAATTGAGAACAAAACTATTCAAATAACATATTTTAGTTTTTCCCCAAATAGAAAATCTTGTTTAAAGATACGGCAACATCCTGAAGATGCTTAATTTAAGAATTCCAAGTTTAATAATGCTCGTTTTCAGAATGAAATACTTATTTCTAACTTAAAAGTCCTGCTTATTTTTAGATATGCAAATCTTAATTGATTTACGTAAAGTTAACTAGTTGCATGGGCAGATAATTTTACCAATTTTTTTGTTTGTTCTTAATTAAAATCTAGTCTTTTTATGTTATACTTTTTTAGTTTATTTTTGCAGTGTACAAACATGAAATATTTACACTCTATACAGTACCCTTACTGGCGAAGACATTCGGTTTTTGGTGGCCTGGTTGATCTTCTTTAGCTTTGGGGCTGCATCTTGTGCAGATTGTCATTTGATTATGAGGGCGAGTGTAAAACACCTTAAATGACTGTGTGAGTGTGTTTCATTTAATGTAAACAATTTGAAATAGCTCAACATGTCCCGTTCAGCAATTACATTGTTTCGATATAATGAGGCAAAATTTGCAAAATAAGAATAAAAGGCTTTATTGTCATCAAACATAAGAGCATGACAAAATTACAGGTGGCTACTCTGTTAGGTGCAGTTAAATAAACTACGAATAAAAGTACAAACAACAGCGAAAAATAATGTGAGCTATTGGGACAGAATAAATATTCAAATGGCCCATGGGTAAAAAAGCAAGCAGCAAGAGCGAGCATTGTCCTCAAGGAAAGTCAGAGGGTAGCCGATAATCTTCTCCGCTGTCCTGGTCACCCTCTGTAGCACAGCAGCATTGTCTTAAGCGCAGGGTTCAAAGTTAGAAAAACAGTAGCGGCTTGTAGACTGGAAATTACAGTAATGTTTGTGAAAAATATAAGCCTTTAAACGTCACAACTTTGGCCGGAAATTTTGAAAATGCTGCTGCAAAATCTGTCATTTTAGGCAGCAACAATAACAATAAAAGACGGCGAAATCCTGGTGGAACCGAGAAATGGCGAGCATGTGTTTTTGGTGTAGAAAGGACAGCGTGGGAAAATCAACATTGCACCTTATAACCCAGTGCGCCTAATGCACGAAAATACTTCTGGTTGTGCTAACAGACCTCGACGTTATTTTATTTGGTACATGGTGTAATGATACGTGTGACCAGTAGATGGTAGTCACACATAGGATATACGTGTGGACTGCAATATTGTCATGTCTGTGTAATCATGTTTTGTCTTAGTCATGTTTTGTTTAGTTATTGGACTTTTTAGTTTCTGGCTTTTCACTCCCTTGTCTTGTTTCCATGATTACCCATTAGTTTAACCTGTTCCGCGTTTGGACTCATTGTGCACTCTTGTTTATCACCATAGCAACCCATTAGTTTTCACCTGTCACGTCACGCACCTGTTTCACGTTTTGAGTCACGCACCTGTTTTCGTTAATCATGTCTGTAGTATTTAAGTTCATTGTTTTTCAGTTTGTCTTTCTGGTGACATCCCCACATTTATGCTCTGCACAGTTCTGACTCTTTTTTCATGTCCATTGTTCACGTTGCTCCTTTTTGTCCATGCCAAGTAAGTTTTGTTTATTATTGCCACAGTTAGTGTTTTTTGTTGTTCATAGTTTTTGCCTTTGTGCAAGTGTTTGGTTTCATAGTTTGTTCTCCGCCATTGTGCGCGCCTTTTGTTTACTTCCTTGTTTTGTATTTATAGTGTTTAAATAAAAATGTACCTTCATTCCCGTCTCGCCCGAGCCAACTTTCCGTTGCCTTCGAGAAAAACTAAACCCCAGGACCAAGTCTTGACAAATATGACGGCCGTTAACAACACCAAAGTGTTCCATTTTCCTGAGGGAACTCTCCTGAAGGAATCAATAAAGTGCTATCTATTGAGAATATAGAACATTACACACAGCACTCAAAAATCGGTCAAAATGTTTTAGTAATACTTTGGTAAGCAATGAAGCCGCACCGCTTGATGGATTGTCGGCGCACTACGGCTACCATAGTCAGACGTACCATGCTTCAACATTCGAGTATTACTACGGTGTGTGTGTATAAGGACCGCAAAATGGCACCCATTAGCAGACATACTATCTAGCGTTTTGTTTCACAATATTATGCAAAACCAACTCTTCTTGCTTTCTGGTACCTGCTGATGTGTATTTGGGATCTGCATAAGTCCTGAAAAAAGCAAGGGTCGTCAGGCTAGCCAAAAGGGGCGGTAGGGAGACGTCCCTACCGTTGGCAATTATGCTGTGATGAATCCATTACACAGTATTTTTTTCTTGTTCTACCAATCAAATTGCCAAACAAACTCCCCTAATTGCTGTCAGACCAGTAATGCATCTTTTGTTGTTGTTTTGTTTTACGATTGAGAGTAGAGAGCACCAAATGACGCGGTCTGTCAAGTATAAATGAATGGGCTGTTCACAGCCTACCAGTGACTTACATCCATTTGTTATCGCAAATCAGCCGTCAAACTGTGACTGCCGTGTTGAGACAGTTGCAAAACTCAGGTCAGCAGACGGACCCAGTGCAGAAAAGCAATTAGAGCAAGTTCACCCAGACTGCATATTTCAGAGATAAGGTATGAAGCATATCTGCTGAAATAGTAATGGCTTCCTGTGAAGTAGAAAACATTGTTTACCGTTTATTTTAAGTTGTTTTTTTTCCCCTTCTGCTAATTCCAAAGGAACTTTTAATAGTAAGGAGCAGGCAACGAGACCATTTGTCTTTATGTACCTGAAACAAAAGAGTGGTCTGCAGCTTCACTGTGCCATCGGAGGTCATTAAGTTGTAGCCCCTGGGAGTGTCTAGTCTTCCGGAAGAAGTCATTAATCTTTGACTTTAACAGAGGTTTTGTGGCTTGCTTGTTTTGCAAGTCAGGGCGTATAACAAACATTAAGTACACCCAAAAGTCATTGCTACTGCTTTGTCAGTTGACGGAGGCAATAACTTGAATTTGCAGGTTAAATGCTGGGATGCCGCGGATGCCAACGCCACAACTTTACGCTGCCACACAACAACGTGAGGCCACACAACAACAACATTGAGCGACAACAGGAGTGACGGACACGACCGAGTTTTGCAGACGGACCAAGTTGCTGAGGCTAGTTGCAGAAGTTTTAATGAACGAAGTTGGAAAAGTAAATGAAGGTAAACTGTTGTGATCGATGTCACTTTCTGGGGGCTAAGCTTCAAATTAAATTGGGGTTTTTCTTTGGAAACAAATCCTGTTTTTTTCCCTACAAGTTAGAAAATGTTTGATTCTGATCACCTTCATGCCTGTTTTTTTGATTGATTGAAATTTTTATGAGTGGATTGCACAGTTCAGTACATATTCCGTACAATTGACCACTAAATGGTAACACCCGAATGAGTTTTTCAACTTGTTTAAAGGGGAACATTATCACCAGACCTATGTAAGCATCAATATATACTTTGATGTTGCAGAAAAAAGACCATATATTTTTTTAACCGATTTCCGAACTCTAAATGGGTGAATTTTGGCGAATTAAACGCCTTTCTAATATTCGCTCTCGGAGCGATGACGTCACAACGTGACGTCACATCGGGAAGCAATCCGCCATTTTCTCAAACACCGAGTCAAATCAGCATTGTTATTTTCCGTTTTTTCGACTGTTTTCCGTACCTTGGAGATATCATGCCTCGTCGGTGTGTTGTCGGAGGGTGTAACAACACGAACAGGGACGGATTCAAGTTGCACCAGTGGCCCAAAGATGCGAAAGTGGCAAGAAATTGGACGTTTGTTCCGCACACTTTACCGACGAAAGCTCTGCTACGACAGAGATGGCAAGAATGTGTGGATATCCTGCGACACTCAAAGCAGATGCATTTCCAACGATAAAGTCAAAGAAATCTGCCGCCAGACCCCCATTGAATCTGCCGGAGTGTGTGAGCAATTCAGGGACAAAGGACCTCGGTAGCGCGGCAAGCAATGGCGGCAGTTTGTTCCCGCAGACGAGCGAGCTAAACCCCCTGGATGTCTTGGCTCACACCGTCCCTTATGCCACCGAAGATGATCAAGAGAAGAATATCGACCCTAGCTTCCCTGGCCTGCTGACATCAACTCCAAAACTGGACAGATCAGCTTTCAGGAAAAGAGCGCGGATGAGGGTATGTCTACAGAATATATTAATTGATGAAAATTGGGCTGTCTGCACTCTCAAAGTGCATGTTGTTGCCAAATGTATTTCATATGCTGTATACCTAGTTCATAGTTGTTAGTTTCCTTTAATGCCAAACAAACACATACCAATCGTTGGTTAGAAGGCCATCGCCGAATTCGTCCTCGCTTTCTCCCGTGTCGCTGGCTGTCGTGTCGTTTTCGTCGGTTTCGCTTGCATACGGTTCAAACCGATATGGCTCAATAGCTTCGGTTTCTTCTTCAATTTCGTTTTCGCTACCTGCCTCCACACTACAACCATCCGTTTCAATACATTCGTAATCTGTTGAATCGCTTAAGCCGCTGAAATCCGAGCTAATGTCGCTATAGCTTGCTGTTGTTCTATGCGCCATGTTTGTTTGAGTTGGCATCACTATGTGACGTCACAGGAAAATGGACGGGTGTATATAACGATGGTTAAAATCAGGCACTTTGAAGCTTTTTTTAGGGATATTGCGTGATGGGTACAATTTTGAAAAAAACTTCGAAAAATAAAATAAGCCACTGGGAACTGATTTTTAATGGTTTTAACCCTTCTGAAATTGTGATAATGTTCCCCTTTAAGTCGGGGTCCACGTAATCAATTCATGGTACATATATATACTATCAGCATAATACAGTCATCACACAAGTTAATCATCAGAGTATATACATTGAATTATTTACATTATTTACAATCCAGGGGGGTGGGATGAGGAGGGTTTGGTTGATATCAGCACTTCAGTCATCAACAATTGCATCATCAGAGAAATGGGCATTGAAACAGTGTAGGTCTGACTTGGTAGGATATGTACAGCGAGCAGAGAACATAGTGAGTTCAGATAGCATAAGAACAAGTATATACATTACAAATACATTTGATTATTTACATTTGGTTATTTACAATCCGGCGAGGTGGGAGGTGAGATGTGGAAGGGGGAAGGTGTTAGTCAAGGGTTGACGTTGCCTGGAGGTGTTGTTTTAGTGCGGTTTTGAAGGAGGATAGAGATGCACTTTCTTTTACACCTGTTGAGAGTGCATTCCATATTGATGTGGCATAGAAGGAGAATGAGTTAAGACCTTTGTTAGATCGGAATCTGGGTTTAACGTGGTTTGTGGAGCTCCCCCTGGTGTTGTGGTTATGGCGGTCATTTACGTTAAAGAAGTAGTTTGACATGTACCTCGGTATCAGGGAGGTGTAGCAGATTTTATAGACTAGGCTCAGTGCAAGTTGTTTTACTCTGTCCTCCAGCCTGTGCTCGGTTATGGAGACTTGCGTTTTGTGAATGCACCCAACACTTATTTGAATTGTATATTACTGTGCCTTATGTTTAACTACTGGTTGTGGCAACCTTGTCCCCCCTTGCAACGGCTAACTGTCCATCTTTGTCTGGCCGCAGATTTGTTTTATTGGGCACTCTACTTGTTTTTAAATTGATTGTACATGAAACATTTAATTATTTACCTGTTACGTGTTTTATGTTAACGTTGTAAGTCATTTGGAATTTTAACCAAACTTTGGCCGCATTGAGCTAAAATAATTTGGCCAAGGGCCAAAAGCCGACTTCATGTAAAGTAACTATCCATCCATTTTCTACCGCTTATTCCCTTCGGGGTCGCGGGGGGCGCTGGAGCCTATCTCAGCTACAATCGGGCGGAAGGCGAGGTACACCCTGGACAAGTCGCCACCTCATCGCAGGGCCAACACAGATAGACAGACAACATTCACACTCACATCCACACAACTATGTATATATATATATATATATATATATATATATATATATATATATATATATATATATATATATATATATATATATATTATATTAATATAAAGGATATATAGTTAATACTTAATATATTTGGATATTAAGAGTATGTGAAAGTTGGACTCCTACCTTGTTTACTTCCGTGACTACCTCCTTAAAGTTTTGTAATCAATCAGAATGATCAAGCAGCTAAAATGTGCCAAACATGGATAAGTGTGGAGAGAGTGTTTTGCAGTTTTGCCATCATGCTTTGTCATGGATTCAAATAGGTGTAATTTTGAATATTTTTTATGGCGCATGGAGGTTTTTTGTAATATCCACACATTGTGTTATATTGTGTTATGTGTGACCATGTCTGTTGGCATTTTGTGTTGCTTCTATTTATTTATTTTTTTGCACCATGACTAGGGAAGGTTGTTGGCATTGGGTGATATATAAGTAAATGCTGCGCTTGGTTGGATTCATGGCATGAAAAGGGGTCATAGACTTAAAATACTCACATTGTCCCCAGTATGGCGACTATACAATAGCAGCACTTAAATTGACTTTTAAATATCCCTTATTAAAAATCCCTCATGGGCCGCACATGGCCCGCGGGCCATAGTTTAGACACCTCTTCTATAGTGTGTGTGACTGCTCCTGTCTTGTGTTGTTGTTGTTATATGCGTTTATGAAACCTGTTTCTGTTGGCCCCTTGGCCTGGTCACTCTTGCAAAAGAGATTTTAATGCTACCAAATGTAAATAGCATGAATAACAGAACACGGACTAACTTCAAATCTCATTAGCATTTCCAGGTGCCCCGCAGCCTCTAAGTGGTAGTTCCTTTGAAATGAAGTGTCAGCTAAATAGTATTTACTGTAGACATACTCCGCTTGTGCAAAGATAATTCCGGAGAACGTGATTAAGATCTAATCAACTTTAACAGTGTGGCTGGAGTGCAGCGGTTTGGTTCATTTTCGGTACAGTCGGGGGATTAAAATGAAAAACATAAAACTGCTTAGCTTTTGTGCAAACAGCTTTATTGATTTTTTAAAATGAAACAAAACAATACTGCAAACTGTTGGGATGTAATTGTCCAATAAATACAACTGTCAAATACAAAATAAAGCCACAGCATACAGAACAATTGAAGAATGCATACATTTCCACATTAACACACATTAACACATCTAACTATTAAATAAATAAATAAATATATATGTATATATATATATATGTATATGTATATTTGTATATGTATATACATATATATATATATATATATAAATATATATATATATATATATATGCATATGTATATATGTATATGTATATGTATATTTGTATATGTATATATACATATATGTATATGTATATATATGAATATATATGTATGTATATTTGTGTGTATATGTATATGCATATATATGTATACACATATGTATACTGTATGTATATATACAGTATGTATATATGTGTGTATATATGTATGTATATATATATATATATATATATATATATATATATAATGTTATTTTTAGTACAGTAAGGGTGTCCCGATACAACTTTATGATGTCCGATACGAAATTGGAGCCTTAAGTTTGGCCGATACCAATATTTATCCGCACGAATCATAGTACATGCTTTTGTTAGAAAAAGCTTGATCAAGTGAAACTACTCAAAAAATAATTATATATATGAACCACATTAACCCAGTAGTGTATTTGTCAACTGAAATGGACTTATGCTGTCTTTAAATTGAAGTGAAGTGGCAATTATTTTTTTGGCGATACCTCAAGGTCACAATAATAGTTAAGCTCATGACAAATATGCATGAAAACGATCCGACAGACCTCACACATGGGACGGTTTTGTAAGTATGAAATGTTTTAGTTATATTATTGTCAGGTTCAAACACTGATGATATCTAATCATCAGACTAGAAGCAAGGAATCCTGCAGAGACAGAGTTCAATTTAGCTCATGAGGAGGCACGTGTTTTGGGCTGTATTCTAGTTACAGATCCAAACTACGTTCTAAAAGTTAAGCCCGTGCGCCTCCTCTATTTATTAGGAAGGTCCCTATTACATCACTGAAGCTGTCGCTGAGGGAAGGGGGTAATCTCGACAACTCCGTTTAGACACAATATATGATTATAGAATACATGAAAATTAGTTGACGCAGGTCATATCGCCTTGTCTCTGCTCCGTCTGCATCACGGTGGTGTTCGGCCTTGGCCATTAGCAGGCTGAGTCTGGACACAACACTGATAAAGACAACTGGCAATCTTTTGGATTGCCAGCTTGCACAGATACAAAAATACCACTTCAGCACAATTGACAATAATTTATATCAACGGCCCTTAAGCACAAAATTATGATGATAATATATACATAATTATTCTAACATTTCCCTCCTGTTTATCACATAACTTCCCCAGAATCTTCTTATCCCCAATAACTTCTTCTTGCGATTTTCAGTCAATAGTTCATTTCTTTAGGGCCAAGTTATGTTTACACTCAACGTTCAACATCATCATATTTTTATATTTTTTCTATATATATAGTCACCAGGGTCTGGAAACAGATCAGGAACACCGTCCAGGTCGGTATCCTCGTCATCAGATTCATCTTTCTTGTCGTCCGCCAGAAGGTGACACAAAACGTACAAACGTTGCTTGGAGTGATGAATGAATAATCCGTACGAGTAAAAACGCAATGGACTGATTGTGCTAGCTTCCACGATGACTTCTGTTTTGTATGATCAGCCGTTTTACTGCCGTGTTACAGACACCGTTTGGAAACCTTTATTTATTTATTTATTTTAAACAAATCTAATAATGAAATGCATATGCATTTCGATTAATCACGATTAATCACAGGTTATTACCCGCATGCATAATGTAAATTCATTTTTTACTACTCATGCTATTCTTCCATGCTTGTTCCAAGTAAGTTTTGTTTATTCATGTCACGTTTAGCAGTTCTTTTGTTTCATGTCCTTAGTCTTCGTTAAGCGTAAGTCTTTGTTCACAGCCAAGTTTTATCTCCGCCTTGTGCGCGCCTTCTGTTTGTTCCTTTTGTTAGTGTTAAAATAAATCATGTCCCTACCTTCACGCCATGTCCGATCCAACTTCTCTTGCATCTCGGGAAAACAAACCCCCCCATAGTCCATGTCATGACACCCCTGCCCTAACATGTACTGTTTTATGAAGAAAAACATGCTATAAAAAGTAAACAGCTAATGTTTAGAGAGAAACAGCATTTTTACAGTAAGTCAAGCCTATTTCTTACAGTCTTAAGGGTAAAAAATGAGTCAAGCTCTGTTGTGTTTTTTTTTTTTTGTCAGGGACAACAAATCTCGCAGGTAATTCACAATTTACCTTCGACCCAATAATTGCCTGGTGGTTACAGCTTTTGTGTTAGAAATAATCGCAAAAATGCTTCTATTGTAGCTTTTTCCACCGTGCTCCAAATGGAGGGTAAATAAACAGCCTGCCGTTTCCTCCTGCACTTTATGCTTTCCCTTGCGTGATAGTAAGATGTCCATCTAGAGGTGCCCCCAATTTTATAATCCTCATGATTTTGCAGGCTCATTACTTATCACTGTACCTGTAGTAGGGCTCTGAATAAAACATCTTTAATAACAGTAGGTGAATGTGCCAAAAGTGGGATTTGATTATTGTTTAAAATATATATGCCAGCACCTCTTCTACCAACTCTTTCTTTGTGAGGGATGTTAATAAATCTCTTTTTTATCAAGATTTTCCTCACTGATTTACAAAACCCAAAACCAGTGAAGTTGGCACGTTGTGTAAATGGTAAATAAAAACAGAATACAATGATTTGCAAATCCTTTTCAACCTATATTCAATTACATAGACTGCAAAGACAAGATATTTCATGTTCACACTGAAAAACATTGTTCTTTTTTGCAAATTTTTTGGAATTTGATGCATGCAACGTGTTTCAAAAAAAGCTGGCACAAGTGGCAAAAAAGACTGAGAAAGTTGTAGGATTGCTCATCAAACACTTATTTGGAACATCCCACAGGTGAACGGGCTAATTGGGAACAGGTGGGTGCCATGATTGGGTATAAAAGCAGCTTCCGTGAAATGCTCAGTCATTCACAAACAAGGGTGGGGCGAGGGTCACCACTTTGTAAACAAATGCGTGAGCAAATTGTCAAATAGTTTAAGAACAGCATTTCTCAATGAGTTAAAGTTAAGTTAAAGCACCTATGATAGTCACACACACACTAGGTGTGGTGAAATTTGTCCTCTGCATTTGACCCATTCCCCTTGTTTCACCCCCTGGGAGGTGAGGGGAGCAGTGAGCAGCAGCGGTGTCCCCACTCGGGAATCATTTGTGGTGATTTGACAATGGCAGGCTCGGAGGTCCAGGGACAGACAGGAGGTCAGGGGCTGGAGCGAGGCGTCATGGTCAAAAGGCAGGTGTGAGGTCGAGATCCAGGAAGGCAGCAGAGAGTCCAGAGGGGATCCAGGGAGACGAGACACACAGCTCGAAACCAGGGGATGACGAAGGGTTGCTGGATTAATTAATTCAATTCAATTAAATTAAAGTTTTAAAGTACCAATGATTGTCACACACACACTAGGTGTGGTGAAATTCGTCCTCTGCATTTGACCCGTCCCCTTGATCACCCCCTGAGAGGTGAGGGGAGCAGTGGGCAGCAGCGGTGCCGCGCCCGGGAATCATTTTTGTGATTTAACCCCCAATTCCAACCCTTGATGCTGAGTGCCAAGCAGGGAGGTAATGGGTCCCATTTTTATAGACTTTGGTATGACTCGTTTCTGTTTTTTTCCCCAATAGAATAGAATAAAATATATCTTTATTGTCATTGTACATTGTACAACGAATTTGCAAGCAAAATAATTTAGTGCAAATTCATAATGACACATAAAAACATAAGAACATGGTACTCAGATAAATAGATAAAAATAATACATCAAATACCATGCCTTGTGTTCAGCGACACTATTGCTCTCGGGTAAAAAGTGTTCTTAAATCTGTATGTCCGGTAGTTCAAAAAGTTTATGTCCGGGGTGAGATGGATCCCTTATGAGGAGTCTCAGAAAGTAAAGTCCCTGTTGTGCCTTTTTGATGGTCACTGAGGTGTTCGAACGCCCAGGAACCTGAAATTAGAGACCCTTACCACATATTCCCCGTTGATGTACAGTGGTTGATGCGAGGAATTTAGGGATTTTACCATCTACGGTCTGTAATATCATCAAAACGTTCATAGAATCTGGAGAAATCACTGCATGTATGCGAAGATATTACGGATTTTCAATCTCTCACGCGGTACTGCATCAAAAAGTGACATCAGTGTGTAAAGGATATCACCACATGGGCTCAGGAACACTTCAGAAAACCACTGTCAGTAACTACAGTTTGTCGCTACATCTGTAAGTACATGTTCAAATTCTACTATGCAAAGCGAAAGCCATTTATCAACAACACCCAGAAACGCCACCGGCTTCGCTGGGTTTGAGGTCATCTAAGATGGACTGATGCAAAGTGGAAAAGTGTTCTATGGTCTGACTAGTCCACATTTCAAGTTGTTTTTGGCGCAAAGTTCAAAAGCCAGCATCTGTGTTGGTATGGGGGTGTATTAGTTCCCAAGGCATGGGTAACTTACACATCTGTGAAGGCACCATTAATGCTGAAAGGTACATACAGGTTTTGGAGCAACATATGTTGCCATCCAAGCAACATTATCATGGACGACCCTGCTTATTTCAGCAAGACAATGCCAAGCCACGTGTTGCAACAGCGTGGCTTCATAGTAAAAGAGTGCGGGTACTAGACTGACCTGCGTGTAGTCCAGACCTGTCCCCCATTGAAAATGTGTGGCTCAATATGAAGTCTAAAATACCACAATGAAGACCCCGGACTGTTGAACAACTTAAGCTGTACATCAAGCAAGAATGGGAAATAATTCCACCTGAGAAGCTTCAAAAATTGGTCTCCTCAGTTCCCAAACGTTTACTGAGTGTTGTTAAAAGGAAAGGCCATGTAACACAGTGGTAAAAATGCCCTTGTGCCAACTTTTTTGCATGGTGTTGCTGCCATTAACTTCTAAATTAATGATTATTTGGAAAAAAAAAAACAAGTTTCTCACTTTGAACATTAAATATCTTGTCTCTGCAGTCTATTCAATTAAATATAAGTTGAAAAGGATTTGTAAATCATTGTATTCTGTTTGTATTTACGAATTACACAACGTGCCAACTTCACTGGTTTAAGCGAAGAAAATACCTGACCGAGTTGCCTAATAATTATGCACACCTTAACAGGGGTTGTCAATCACACTCTGCCAGTCCCTTCCTCATGACAGAAATGCCCATTACCTGAGAATGTTGAAATACAATTAGCCTTCAACATTTTTGCACAATATTTTTTGGGGTTGGAAATTGTGCATGGATATAAGGTGCACAATACAATACTTGCCCAAAGGCCATTGCATTGATGTGTTCCCTTTTCTCGTAAAGGATAGACAAAGAATACATTTAATTCTGGCCCAGATATTTCAGACTTAACAAGAAACAAGTACTGGAAAGGCCCGCTCACTGCAGCACACATCGTTTACCACGCTCATGTCCAAATTCTTCCCAGTAACACAGTATTTGTCATATGTCTGCAAGCTGCAAACACCCACATTTCTATGTTCTTGCAGATAATGTACACTACAGACATCAATACTGTATACTGTACATCCCTTTGATGCGCCATCATTGCAGGATCTCTGTATAACTAAGGCCTTATTACAAGAACAGCTAAATTTCTACCCAAAAACTGGGTAGGACTGAAGAAAAACACATACCGTATTTTCCGGACCATAGGGCATATTAAAGGAGTCATTTTATTTTGTTTTTTTCTAAATTTAAAACACTTCCTGTGGTCTACATTGTCATGTCTGTGTAATCATGTTTTGTTTTGTTTAGTTATGGACTCTTTAGTGTCTGGCTTTTCACTCCCTTGTCTTGTTTCCATGGTTAACCATTAGTTTTTACCTGTCACGTCACGCACCTGTTTCACGTTTTGAGTCACGCACCTGTTTTCGTTAATCATGTCTATAGTATTTAAGTTCATTGTTTTCAGTTTGTCGTTCTGACGACATTCCACAATTATGCTCTACACACTCTTCATCCTCTTAGATCCTGCTTCATGTCCCATGCCAAAGTAAGTTTTTGTTCCATGTTTATAGTCTTTTTGGTTTCATAGTTTGTTCTCCGCCATTGTGCACGCCTTTTGTTTACTTCCTTGTTTTGTAGTTATAGTGTTTAAATAAAAATGTACTTACATTCCCGTCTCGCCCGAGCCAACTTTCCGTTGCATCCCGGAAAAGCAAACACCCAGGACCATGTCATGACATACATAACATGCAATGGTAGTTCTTTGGTCAAAATGTTGCATAGATTATGTTTTACAGATCATCTTCAAGTCGCTTTCTGACAGTCGCTAATTTACGTGGCTCACCTTTGACAGCGTCTTCTCTCCGTCATCTTTGTTGTAGCGGTGTAGCGTGCAAGGACGGGAGTGGAAGAAGTGTCAAAAGATGGGGCTAACTGTTTTAATGACATTCAGACTTTACTTCAATCAATAACGGAGCAGCGTCTCCTCATCCGCTGGAAATGTGTCCCGTGAAAAACCGTCCGACCGGAACTCTCTAATAATTAAAGTTCCTTGGGTGAATAATGTAAACTCACCATACCGGTATGTTTTAGCGCTTTTATGGCAAATATAAGTAAGAACTTTACACTACTTCGTGTTAGAAATGGCAACTGCGGAAGATGAATGTCTCATAACAAGAAAATAGAGAAAAAGAAGAAGCTTATCGATTACGGTGTCAACGCGGACTACAAAGATGGACGCGCACAATTTTTCATGATCTATGCAGATCCCAAATACAGATCAGCAGGTACCAGAAGGTAAGAAAAGTTGCTTTTGCATAATATTGCGAAACAAAACGCCAGATAGTATGTCTTACCTTGTACACACACCATAATAATACTGGTATGTTGAAGCACAGTACAGTGCGGCTTCATAGCTTACCAAAGTCGTACTAAAACATTTTGATAGATTTTTGAGCGCTGTGTGTAATGTTCTATATTATTTATATACTATAATATTTCAAGATAATCTGAGAATGCTTCCTCTCTTGTTTTGCAACCTGCATTCTCAAATATTTGATCTTATCCCCTACGACACTATTTTTTTTACTATTCAGGTAAGTTTAGATGATATTACTGGGGTGAAGATATTTGATCTATGGTGTTTAAGTTTAATAGAGGGGTAATTGCTTGTTACTGTATGACTGCAGACTACTCCAGCAGACTTCCACTCAAGCTGGCTAGCTGTTCCTGTTCTTGCTAAATGATTTTGGGGCCAATATCTCTAGCTGGCTAGGTTTATGTACCGCCACAGTCTCATAATGAACCGAAAATATGTATCCGTTAGCCGTGATGCTAATTTTCTCTATGTTAAATCCCATTAATTTATGCTAACAACGTTAGCGATCTGAATTTACTTTTTTTGGTGATCTGTAAACATTCTTGCCAACCTTGAGACCTCCGATTTCGGGAGGTGGGGGGGAGCGTGGTTGGGGGCGTGGTTAAGAAGGGAGGAGTATATTTACAGATATAATTCACCAAGTCAAGTATTTCATATATATACATATAAGAAATACTTGACTTTCAGTGAATTCTAGCTATATATATATATATATATATATATATATATATAGAAATATATAGAAATACTTGAATTTCAGTGTTCATTTATTTACACATATACACACACATAACACTCATCTACTCATTGTTGAGTTAAGGGTTGAATTGTCCATCCTTGTTCTATTCTCTGTCACTATTTTTCTAACCATGATGAACACCCTCTCTGATTATGCATTCTGCTTCGTCTCCTTGTTGTGTGCGCAGTTGTGCACTGCACTCTCTAAAAGCCGTAGATGTTAATGTCACATATGCATGTACAGTAGATGGCAGTATTGTCCTGTTTAAGGGTGTCACAACATTGCTGTTTACGGCAGACGAAAACATGACTGCTGTAGTTGTGTGTTGTTGCCGCGCTGCGAGGACGTTAATGAAACTGCCTAACAATAAACCCACATAAGAAACCAAGAACTCCCCCTCGATCATTCTACAGTTATAACGTGATTGGGCAGGCACGCTGTTTATATTGTGGGAAAGCGGACGTGAAAACAGGCTGTCGACACGTCACTCAGGACCGCCTGAATTTCGGGAGATTTTCGGGAGAAAATTTGTCCCGGGAGGTTTTCGGGAGAGGCGCTGAATTTCGGGAGTCTCCCGGACAATCCGGGAGGGTTGGCAAGTATGTCTGTAAAGTTCAATTAGCAAATACTAAATCAAAACGTGTAGTTTCCTCTGCCTTCTGTTCTGCGAGCCATTTAGTTGTCATGCAAGAATGTAGGTTATAGTTTGATTTAGCATGCTGATTGAGTGTCTGTTTATTCATCTAGCCTATTTCTATTCATTTGTCCATCAGTAAAACATTTTTAAAGACTACTCCAATTGTTTAGCTGACTATTTATAATCTGTGTGTGGCATTGCATTAGTGTTTTACAAGCTTCTCATTTTATTGTACAGAATAGGATGGACCGTGTCCAACTTTGAATAATCAAAAAATGGTCAAAATGTCCAAACTTACCGAGCTTAACTTCCCGTGGTAAATTTCTGGAAAGGTTCCGGAAATTTACCGGAAACTTTCCACCCCTTCGCAGCCCTAGACAGTAATGACAATATCAAATAAACAGAAAAATCCTAGAGAAGTTTCTTAAGCGCAAAAACTGTGACTAAAGTGGTGAATGTGTAATTTAGTTTGTACTTACATTTTATTGAGTTTATTTAGTATTATTTAATTACAATAACTTAGTTAGAATTCCTTCATTTTAGCACTCTGTAACTGTATGTAAAAATAGTTCATCAGTATACTTATTTATTTTTGTAATCAGCCTGACCTAAGCCTTGATAACAATGCCTTCATATCATTTGACATTATTTATACTGTTAAACTGTAAGTATAGGTGTGGAGGGGGGCGCGGTCTGTGGGCCTGCTGCGGAGCGGGGTGTGTAAGGACCGGCCTCGAAGCCAGCGGCAGGTGAGTAGATTGCCCAGCTGGGGCTGGTTATCTAATCACCTGTCGCCTTTATTAGCAGCAGCCGGACCGAGACACGTGGTTGGAGTTGGGTAGAGAGACACGCACAGAGACACGAAAAGCAGAGACACGCCGGACTGAAAAGTCCGAGATATATATAGGGACGGCGTGGCGCAGTGGAAAAGTGGCCGTGCGCGACCCGAGGGTCCCTGGTTCAATCCCCACCTAGTACCAACCTCGTCATGTCCGTTGTGTCCTGAGCAAGACACTTCACCCTTGCTCCTGATGGGTGCTGGTTAGCGCCTTGCATGGCAGCTCCCTCCATCAGTGTGTGAATGTGTGTGTGAATGGGTAAATGTGGAAGTAGTGTCAAAGCGCTTTGAGTACCTTGAAGGTAGAAAAGCGCTATACAAGTACAACCCATTTATTTATTTATTTATATATTGCTGGAAGGCAAACCATACTGCTGTATGTCAATAAAAGACTTGATTCAACCTGTCTACCGGGCTCACAAAGATCTGTCGGCGTCAGGAGAACCCACCAAAAGAGGGAAACCTTCTACAATAGGTTAGATATAATTATGGAATGAAATGGAATTATCTTTTTTATTGCACAAGTACAACCAAATTATTATTGACTATGATTCAAATCAAGAGTAAGATTACTAAGTGAAGTGAATTATATTTATATAGCGCTTTTCTCTAGTGACTCAAAGCGCTTTACATAGTGAAACCCAATATCTAAGTTACATTTAAACCAGTTTGGGTGGCACTGGGAGCAGGTGGGTAAAGTGTCTTGCCCAAGGACACAACAGCAGTGACTAGGATGGCGGAAGCGGGGATCGAACCGGCAACCCTCAAGTTGCTGGCACAGCCGCTCTACCAACCGAGTTATACCGCCCCCCTAATTTACAGGTAACATTTCAGAGGGCTCCAGGCTGTTGTGGAAAAAGCGGTCCCCAAGGTCAAAAGAACTGTTATGACCTGTTATGGCCAGGGCATTCCATGTTTTGTGTTTTTTTTGTTCACTTCCTGTTTTGGGCTCTTAATCTGTTTTCACTTCCTGTTCTGTTTGTGTTGCATTGCAGTAGCTTTACACCTGCTTCCAGGCGCTGTCCTCATAAGTGATTGTGTCTTTCACCTGCTGCTAATGACCACCTCAGGGCTACGTAAGCCAGTCCCACAGACTTGTTGGTTCTGGGATCATCGTTTGAAGACTGCTTTAGATTTATGAACACGGTACGTGATAATCAGATTGTTGCATTGTGCGTTTTTTTTGTGTTGCACTCCTTTAGTGTTTCCATACATGTGGGCATTAAACACGCTGCCTTTTCGGGGGTCACGACCTACGCGTTCCTAACAAAGAACCCCTGGTCCACGCTTCAATTTGAGAGGTTGCAACCGTGGCGTCCTCCCCTAAACAGACTTCCCCACACCTGACATAGAGCATCGCTTCACAGGTGTATCACTTTGTGTAACCACCATAATCACCAGGCAGACAGGGCTGGCCTCTTGCCAGTCGGAGTGGCTGCAGGTAACCTAGACAACCTGACAATGTACACAAATTAGAGGGTGGCAGGAGAAAGGTATGATTAATGGCTCTCGATGTGGACGAGCCCCGCAGGAGTAAGGACTGGAGAAGCAATTCTTACAAATCCTCCGGAATTCTCCGGGGCAAGAAAGATGGCGAAGGGAGGTGAGGCTGGAAGAAACAGGCCACGCTTACAAAAACATTTTTTTTTTTTTTTTCCCAAATCACTTTGGTTTACCTTAACAATTTTCTTTGGCGGGGGGTAATAATGCCTGCCTTAAAGTCTTTATTAACCATTCCCCCCCCTTTGTAGGGCATCACAGTGCGTACAATGGAACCTCTTGATTTGGCCCAAATTGACAACAATTTCGTGACACAGTTTGACTTGATTGTTGTCTTTTCAAAAAAAATGTTCCTAGCTGTGAAGTACAAACATAGAGGGATTCATGCATGGCACTTTTTTCTTTTATATTACTAACACATTTTCCGGACCATAGGGCGCACCGGGTTATAAGGCGCACTGCCGATGAATGGTCTATTTTCGATCTTTTTTCATATATAAGGCGCACCGGAGTATAAGGCGCAGTAAAAGAGTCACATTATTATAATTTTTTCTCTAAATGTAAAACACTTCCTTGTGGTCTACATAACATGTAATGGTTCTTTGGTCAAAATGTTGCATAGATTATGTTTTACAGATCATCTTAAAGCTGCTTTCTGACAGTCTCTTCCGGATACGCCGTTTTGCGGTCTTATTTACGTGGCTCACCTTTCGGCAGCGTCTTCTCCCCGTCATCTTTGTTGTAGCGGTGTAGCGTGCAAGGACGGGAGTGGAAGAAGTGTCAAAAGATGGAGCTAACTGTTTTAATGACATTCAGACTTTATTTAAATCAATAACGGAGCAGCATCTCTTCATCCGGAAACAACTACAATGTGTCCCGTGAAAAACCACCCGACCGGAACTCTCTAATAACTAAAGTTCCTTGGGTGAATAATGTAAACTCACTACACCGGTATGTTTTAACACTTTCATGGCGAGTTTACTGACAGATATAAGTAAGAACTTTACACTACTTTATATTAGAAATGGCAACAGCGGAGGAGGAATGTCCCATAACAAGAAGAGTCGGGACCCGGGGTGGACCGTTCGCCTGTGCATCGGTTGGGGACATCTCTGCGCCGCTGACCCATCTCCGCTCGGGATGGTCTCCTGCTATGGACTGGACTCTCACTAGTATGTTAGATCCACTATAGACTGGACTTTCACAGACCACCTCGACGTCCATTGCACCGGTCTCCCCTAGAGTGGAGGTAGGGGTTACCCACATCTGCGGTCCTCTCCAAGGTATCTCATTGTCATTCTCATCGACATCCCACTGGGTTGAGTTTTTCCTTGCCTTTATGTGGCATCTGAACCGAGGATGTCATTGTGGCTTGTGCAGCCCTTTGAGACACTTGTGATTTAGGGCTATATAAATAAACATTGATTGATAAGCATTGATGATAGAGAAAAAGAAGAAGCTTATCGACTACGGCGTAGTCACGTACTACAAAGGCGGACGCCCACACATTTCAAGATTCATGCAGATCCCAAATACAGATCAGCAGGTACCGGAAAGTAAGAAAAGTTGCGTTTGCATAACATTGCGAAACAAAACGCCAGATAATGTCTTACCTTATACACACACCATAATAATACTTGTATGTTTAATGCGCCGCCAATCCATCAAGCGGTGCTGCTTCATAGCTTACCAAAGTCGTACTAAAACATTTTGACAGATTTTTCAGCGCCGTGTGTAATGTTCTATATTTTCCATAGAAACGTTGGTGTTGTTTACTTAAATGATAAATGATAAATGGGTTGTACTTGTATAGCGCTTTTCTACCTTCAAGGTACTCAAAGCGCTTTGACACTACTTCCACATTTACCCATTCACACACACATTCACACACTGATGGAGGGAGCTGCCATGCAAGGCGCTAACCAGCACCCATCAGGAGCAAGGGTGAAGTGTCTTGCTCGGGACACAACGGACATGACGAGGTTGGTACTAGGTGGGGATTGAACCAGGGACCCTCGGGTCGCGCACGGCCATTCTTCCACTGCGCCACGCCGTCCCTACTTGAGTCATATTGCAGTCTACACGTACCTCTTATTTTTGACTGCCATCATATTGCAGTCTACACGTGTCTCTTATGTGTGACTGCCATCATATTGCAGTCTATACACGTGTGTGTGACTGCCACATTCATGACACGTCATATTTACGTATTTTGGTCATGTTAAGCACACAACGGCGTATTAATTTCACAGACTCATCACAAGGTTCACTTTTCCCTTCAACAACACCCTGTAATCGTGGCAGACTTTCCGAGAGACAACAAAGACTACTTTGGAACAAATGATGATCCGCAACCTTATATTTTTGAGTCTGAATATAAGGAGGATGAGCTGCTAATTTTAGAAACTGCTAAGTGCTGAACAAGATATACAAAATATGAACATATAATACAAGAATCACTTACTGTGCAATGTCTGCTGGCACTGGGACGCCGACTAATGGGATTGTTTATGTATTCCCGTTTAGATGGTCACACTTATCATTACACCATGTACCAAATAAAATAGCTTCGAGGTAGGTAAGCACAACCAGACTTATTCCGTATATAAGGCGCACCGTCGAGTTTTGAGGGGGGGAAAAAAGATTTTAAGTACGCCTTATAGTCCGAAAAATATGGTACTTGTCTTGCCTTATTTGTATTTGACTGTATTAAATGTTTAGGTAGGTTTTTTTTTGCGATTGAAAAACTTTTAAATCGAGAATCGATTCTGATTCTAATTCAAACTTTTAAAAAGTGTTTTATTAAGCCAGTTTTTTTTTAACATAATCCATTAAATTAGTTTTTTTTTTAGGGCATGCAAATGTATCAAGTGTTGTGTTCAGGGCCCTTCAGGGGGCCCATTTTGCACACAAGTACTATCATTCTTGTACAGAATGATGTCCACAAGTGAATGATTTACTTGAAAGCTAACCTCAAAAAATGGGAACTTTGAAGAAGGGGGGTCGTCATATTAATGATATTTACATCCACTGCAAATCTCCCACTCGTGTCCACTTAAAAAGATTTAAAAATATGCATGCACAGATATTTTATGACATGAAGATACAGACGACGTGCTGGGGTGGCAACACGCTTAAAAAGCCCCACTTCCCTGCTCTGCAGCATCCCCTCCTCTGATGTCGTGGACCGTTCCTCATTTCTCGCACACCCAGTCGTGGAGTGAGAGCTGAGCACACGCACCAAGGTGCTGGTAGAGACACGCTGCCTGACGCGCACACACCCCCACTCAGGACTCCGTACCACGCAAACTCCGACACAAATGGATATTTCCGTGGCTTTGTTATACCTCGTCCTTTTTTCCAAACCAGGTAAGAGGACGAATGCACGAATACGGCGTTTGCACGCGGGCGTGTAATTTCTTGCGTGGAAATTACGCGCCATTAAAAAAACAAAACAAAAAAAAACAAAAAAAAACAAAAACGTGCATGTGAATGCAGTTTGCAGACTAAAAATGATGCACGGGATTGAGAAAGGGACAACTATTTGGTTTCTGCAGGCAGTGCACCTGGCACAGCTGCAGGAAGCACAGGTGTAGGTTGCAGCAACATATACTATGCGTTTATACCAGCAACAAACAAAAAACTCTTAGGGGTTTAAAGTTAGTAATATTTGCTCACCATAGACACAAAACAGGCTTACATTTAAGTAAAAATAAAATGCAAGAAGAAAAAGTCAAATAGAGTCGACACTAACAGGGTAAAATACATACATATTTTAGGTGTAATAATGGATGATCAAATGAACTGGAAATCTCATAAAAAACAAAGTGATACTTTAATAATAAATAAAGCTAAATATGTTCTGGACCAAAAACACTCCCTGGGTTTACTATATCTTATTTATTGTGCAGAATAAATACAAAATAAAAAATCCTATTAATCACATTTTGGAATGTGGATTAATCACAATTAATCACGGGTGACCCCAATATTGGTACACAAATGTGGTTTTATTGTCAGAATGTAATCCAGGATTTTTTTTTTTAACATTTTACTTGGATGCCATTGATTGGCGCAAAACTTGGTAACAGGTTTTTAATTGTTTTATAAATTATTATTATTGTATTTATTTATTTTTTTGTCCTGTCCAGCTACTCCCGGGCAAATCATATTGTTGATGCATAGGTGCCCATATATGCTGTACAGATTTACTTTACAAAAGAGAAGTGTGGGCTTATTTGTGTTTGGCTTTATTAATTGGATTTAAATTATTAGTTGGTGCAGCCGGGCCGGAGCAGGAGGCGATAGAAAAAAAGAAGACGGTGGGGGAAATTGCGGAGGCAAGACAAAAAAGCAACAATAACAACAACAATTGAACAACATCGGCAAATAGGATATGTGCAAATATGATGGTAAAAGTGATAGCAAAGAAGCAGTTAGTGAAATAAATATTAATAACACAGAAATTACAATGAGCATTATTACACGACAAATGGAGCAATACAAATACCAATAGAAATAGCACTATTGATAATAAACGTAAATTATTATTATTCATTATCAACAATACGATTGTTTCAAATGCAACATTACATATGTGTGATGATAACCTGAAATACAAAAGAAAGCAGATAAATGGGGGGGGGGGGAAAGGAGAAGCGAACTGTATTAACCTTGTAGATTGTTATAGTAACTCAAGGTTAAGCTTTGTCAGTGTGCCATTAGTTACCCAGTTTCCCCTAGGACAGGGGTCGGCAACCCAAAATGTTGAAAGAGCCATATTGGACCAAAAATACAAAAACAAATCTGTCTGGAGCCGCAAAAAAATGAAAAGCCATATTACATACAGATAGTGTGTCATGAGATATAAATTGAATTAAGAGGACTTAAAGGAAATTAAATGAGCTCAAATATAGCTACAAATGAGGCATAATTATAGCTAGCCTAAATCGCATGTTAGCATCGATTAGCTCGCAGTCATGCAGTGCCCAAATATGTCTGATTAGCACTCCAACAAGTCAATAACATCAACAAAACTCACCTTTGTACATTCACACAGCATAAAACGTTTGCCGGACAAAATGAGACGGACATAGAAGTGGCATAAAACACGTCCTAGAAAGTCGGGAGAAAGTTATACATGTAAACAAACTACGGTGAGTTCAAGGACCGGCAAAATGAGTAGGACAAAACGGCGATCGCCAAATACTCGAATCAGTGAAGCATGTTTAATACAAACAGTGCGCTTTATAACAAATAGGGAGGTTTGTGTCATGTTTGTCCTCCTACAGAAACCATATTAACACAAAAAATATTTTTTTTCCCCTCATCTTTTTCCATTTTTCATAAATTTTTTAAAAAGCTCCAGAGAGCCACTAAGGCGGCGCTAAAGAGACGCGGGTTGCCGACCCCCGCCCTAGGACAACA